>NC_083720.1:128153857-128459637 GCF_028564815.1 Eubalaena glacialis | reverse complement strand
TCCCAAGAGTTGGAAGACTCCGCATGACATGGAATTTTTTAACTCTTCTTGAGAAATCTGATGTCATATAGTGATAGTCTCAGTGGTTTTTTCTGTTAAAAATGAATCAATGACTCAAAGTCAAATAATTTTTTTAAGTAGAAGGATTTTTTTACATCCCCTGTCCATCTTTATGGCCAAGAAAAAAATATACATTATAAGAAGTGAAGGTGCCAATTACTTTATATTGTTTCTCTTCACAAGAATTATTTTTGCTTTTGTCTGTGTAGCATGAGCATTGGTCCACTCACATTTTCCTCGGCTGCTTACATTGTCATGTGCATATTGTATCCTATTTTTAAAAATTAAACTTGCTACTGCTTTTCATTTTATCCCCTCTGAGCTTCATCAGCTTTTCTGGGTACCATGCAGTGGAGTTCAAAGGTCAGCTTAAAAAAAAATCTCGGTTAAGAACATCTGAAGGGCTTTGCTAGGCTTTGTAAATAAACAGAAACAAACTCACTCTACCTATATCAAAAGGGTTAAGAACTCCTGAACAGTACTTCAAGGTCAGTGGTTTGTTTTCATCCCTTTCCAGCACTTTGAGTAGCTGGCAGCCCTCTGTCCTTTGGGGAGTACCGGGAAGGCAGAGTGCACAAGACTTCACAGTTTCAGCCAGAATTTCCATAATCACATCAACAGATGGAATAATAATCACCACCAAAGTCACTGCACAGTTTTTCTGATCCAAGGAAACATCCTCCTGCTTCACTTCAAAATCATTTCTACTGTCAATTTAGACATACGGTATTCTTATTTTCTGAAAATGTTACCAGGTTAACGTGATTCTAAAATAACTGAATAATGCAAGCCCTCTGCATTTGAATACAATGCTTTGGAGGGAGCCATGTGGCGAGGCTGAGCAAAAGCAGGGCCTTTGTGAGTGCTACCTGGAACCCTGTTATTTTCTTGGCCACTGGAAGCCGCGACTGCAAGGCTTGTCACTCTCAACACTACCTCTTGGCCACCTGGGCTCTATCTCTACAGCTGCAGTTCCAATCATGACTGTGCTTGACGGTGTCCTCCCCCAGCCTCTAGGTAGTAGGCTCTGTGTGTTCTTAATTATCCCAGGGGGAAAAGCCAGTTATATGGACTATATTGTTGAGCATATCATATCAATATAATTAGAATCGTACTTTCTAGAATCTGGTCTGTTAAAGTACTTAATTTTGACTGCTAGACAACAGCTCTGAATCTGCCCAAGAAGCGCCATGTAAAGAGGATGACGAATTTAAGTTAACCATAAAAAAATTGAAAAGCATCTCTATTGTGTACATTTTAAAATTATTTGAGATTTAAGGCTTTATTGATACCATGCATTGCCTGAGAATACCTGGAAATAGATATGGATTTCTCAAATTAATTTTTCTAATTATTCATCTATGAGAGAATCTTTTATCAATATAATGTCCAGGTCACATGCATGGACTATTTGAATAATCATGAAAGTATAATATAAACATGAATCTCTCTTCTACACTTAATTCATAAAAAGTGTCACAGTAATTACTACATATGTTTATGTTACATAATCTACTAAAGAGATCATGAAAACAGGGAAGAAAGAATCTATTACTCTGGCAGAAAAATTTATTGAGATCTATATGTCTAGCACTATTCCAGAATTTAAGAAGAATACAAAGAATCTTTCTTTCTCTTTGTACATCCTATCCCTTGGAGTTTATATCATTTTACATAGCATCAGCTATAGTCTAATTGGAAGCCTCTAAAATCTATATTTTCAATAGCAACCTCTCTTCCAAACTTCAAACCAACCTTAATTATACCTGCTGAAAAGTGTTTTTTATGAGGAAGGGGAGGTTTAAAGTTGCTAAGTAAAATGCATGATGCCCAGTTAAATTTGTCCCAAACTTATGGGACAAACTCATACTAAAAAAATGTTCATTGTTTACCTGAAGTTCAAAGTGAGCTAGGCTTCCTGAATTTTAATTTGCTAATTCTGGCGACCCTGGGGTGGAGGTTGGGATGAGTTTTATTCTTTCATGCTTTGATCTCTGCATTTTCCCTCCTCCTAACTCAGAGCAATAATCAAGCCCTAAGCATTTCCTTGTCTCAAGGATTTTTGCAGGATATAATGTCCAAGCTGAAACTCAATGAAAAGATGATGTGTGTTGTTGAAAGAGAAGAGGAGAAAGAAAGAAGATGGAGAAGGTAGGAGAGTGACTTGAGGGAGAGATGTCCCTTAGATGGCAGAGATCAGAGATTGGCAGGTCTTGCATTTATCAGGGGGCAGCACATTGTTTGCAAGCGCTTGCCTTACAAGGATTATAAGGCAAGATGCTGAAGAAGATGATGTGGAAGAATGGTGTGTCTCGGGAGGTCGAACACATGATACCAAGGTTCCTGGCCCCTTTATTTGTTCACATGTGCCAGCAGTGAGTGGCCCGGAAGCGGTGGACACATCAGACCTGAAGGTTCTGTGTGCACTGCAATGATGGGTGGTTTGGTGAAAACAAGTGTCAGCTGCTGACCACAGGGTTTTTCCTGATGCTTTGGCATCAAATAATATCACAGAACCTTCACACCAGGGGACTATGATTAAATTTCCTCCTGTGCACAGAACTACGGGCACTTTGAGTCTAAGGCAATTTGATTTAAAGGGAAAAATGAAAATGAAGTATTCCATACTACATTTATGGAATCACATTCAGACATTTTTGTGGTAGACACTGATGGCTACTCACCCAAAACCATTTATTTTCCCAAATTTATTCTTGCTGGCAGATTGTCTTTTGCTATAAGAGCTGAACATACTAGAAATTGCCATCCCAGCTTCTTTTTAAGCTATGGATATGTGGCCCAATTCAGGTCACTGGGATCTGGAGAGTTTCTTCTCTGATTAAAACAAAACAAAGAAGTCATGCAAAAAAACAAAAATAAAAGCAAAAACCTATCATAAGGGAATGGAAATATGCTCACGGGTATGATGATGTCATTGAGTCATTTATTAGTCAACTCTGTAAAGACCCTGCTTCAGAACTTTTTTGTTTTATGAGACAATAAAGTTTTTAGACATGTTTAGTTGGTTTTTCCATTATTTGCATCTAAAAGAACCACCAAATGATACATCACTACTGCTGAAGATTGGGTTTTCTAGAAGCAGATGCTGAGATGCAGTTTAGGTGCAAGATGTTTATTAGGGAACAAAAAGTATACAAAGGAAAAGTTAAGAAGCAGAAACTTCTAAGAGGCAGAGGAAGAAGTCAAACTGGCGAGGAGCTCTGAAGAAAGTATTGCCCGTCAGAACATCGTGCCCAGGCCACAAAGGCCAGAGCTGTACACTCCTGCCTCACTCAGGCAGTGGATGCAAGCTGCTCTGGGAGGGATGTAACCTCAGGCAAAGGAGTTCTCTGAAGCTAAGGCAGATTTGATGGGGAAGACAGCTGAACACTGACTTCTGACCAAGTGCTGCCCTGTTGCTAACTAGCAAGCCTTTCCTTAAGGGTGATCTAACACCTCAAATTCAATGTGATCAAAATTAAAAGATAACCATCTTGATGTCAATAAGCTAGGGCTGACACCTCAGGTTGTTTTTGACATATCTTTCCTCCCCTCCTCCACCCAGCCAATGCATAAGCCTATAAGTAGTGTCTTACTTTGGTCTGCTTTTTTTCTTCCATTCTCATTAATGTTAGTGAAATTCAAGCCTCACTGTGTCTCAACTAAGGCTAAAGTCACTTGTTCTCCCAACCTTTACATTTCTTTTCCTAAATACTACTACCAACTTGCTTTTCCTAGAGCCAAGTTCTGATCTAGTGTTGCCCCTCATAAAAACCTTTGATAGCTCTCCTTTAACTATCTATTAAATTTTGAAAATTTCTTGTTTTTCATTCCAGTCTCTTTAGGGTCCTGCTTTTAACTTATCATTTAAGAAAAACCATGAGTTGATTAGTGATTCCAATGTGATGCATTCTATTTTCTACCTCTCTGACTTTCTTTTAGCTATGCCATTTTGGAAATCTCTCTGTTTTTTTTTTACGCTCATTTATGCCTTCTGAAATTTTATCAGAGGGAAACCTGATCCATCAGACCCACTGGGAAGTATGCCACACCAAGACTTACTGGCTGAATGTCAGTCCTAATTTCGGTATATGGCATTCTGCCTTTTATTATGTTTGCAGGGCTGACTTACCCAATAAGCAGAATAAGTATTTGCTTAAGGCACCAGAAAATCAGGACACACCATATTCAGTTTTCAGGTTACCATGATCTATACATTTGATCTGCATTTAGGCCAGAAGCGTCCTAGCACCAGCATATGCTATCCCTCTATCACTATAAATCTGGAGCTCAGCTTAGCAACTTCTTTCTGACATAGGCCTCAAATATATACCATGTGCTTCTCACTTTAAGTCTAGGGTTTTCCTGTTATAGGCATGAGATGCTGTGGAAACTACTCAGTGCTCGCAAACAAATCCCATGGGTCAGACTTGAAGCAATGGGAGATAAGTGCTAACAGAATGTCTAATCTGTGAAAATAGTATCCTACACAACATCTTTGACCACTGTACTGATTCTAAAGTGAAGGACATGCCACCGTGGGCTCCTGACTATAGAATTCACCTACTTATCATAAACCCCGTAATCCAGGAATAGCCAGCCTGATGAATGGTGGAAAGGCCTATTGAAAGCTCAGCTGAGGTGCCAAGTTGAGGACAGCACTCTGGGGTTGGGGTGTTGTTCTCTGGGTTGCACAGTCATGTGTACTCAAGGGAGGAGTACAGGGGAACACAATATAGGTTACACTGAACTAGAGGTTGCGGGTACCATCTGGCCTCTTTTTAGGCAAAGAAAGGCGTTACTGTACCAGTGTGGGTAATCAAGCCTGGGTTGATGGTTACACAATGAAGACAGGGAGGAATATCTTGAATCCAGGGACTAACTATGGTGTCTCTTGGCACGCCTATGTCAAATGAAAACTGTAAATGGGGAATTGTAACAACCACAGCCTGACAAGGGCAAGGCAACTATGGGCTCAGACCTCTTGGGGATGAAGATCTGGGTCATCCTATCAGGTTGGCAGTCCAGGCTAGCAAGAGTGTTAGCTGAGAGTGAGGGAAATCTAAAATGGGAGATAGTGAAGGGAGGCGAGGAATATCACTTACAGGTTAGGAATCAACTGTAGCAGTGGGTTCTGGAGCCTGCCTTGCTAATCTTTTTTAAGGTTTTTAGAGAGTTAAAATGTTTGGCCCCCTTGATGAATTAGACTTGCACTTCCTATCCTAGGAAGAAATGAGAGCATCTTTATCTTAGGAGAGACATGGACGTCATTAGAAGAAATGAATGGATCTGAAAAGGAGTTCTTGTTTATGTGACACCCCAGATTCATGCACTTGCTTTGCTCTTGGGTCAGAGTGGGCCTTAGTAGCAGCATACACGATTCCCATGGTTGTGCAGCCAGATTGCTGCTGTCACCACCAACACCATCACAGACCTATAGCCTGTCTCAGAGACAGTTCCCAACCACACCTATCTGCTCGCTTGTGAGGTTCAACGGTTCCTGGTCTCACATCATGCCATGTACTTTATCTCATGCTCTCGTGCTTCCCTAATGCTGGTGTGGCATGAGATAGCTCAGCACTCACTTGGCATCCATGTACATTCAACCCAGAAGTTTGGGGAATTAGATGCTTCATGGGGGGAATTTGTATCAATGGAAGTTGGGAGTCAACAGACACATTTTTCTCCCTTCGTCCCCTACCACCATGGACTGTTTGGAGTTGCAGTGACTATATATGGTCTCTAAGAAAACGTCCTGAATGACTGTGCAATCAGTTCTCCAGGAAACTGTAGTCTAGTTGACAGTGACATCTCATATTTATTCTCCCTCCTCTACCTCGGTCCCCATTTCCCTGACTCCTGCTTCTTAGGTTTATACTCCCCAACAGAGCATTAGTGCAAAAGTGTATGCTTTTGTCTGTAATTTCTAGCGAAGCTGGGCTAAGATAAAGATGTATAAAAATAATAAGAATTTTCATTTTAATAATTTCATAGTTGATATATATATATATTTTTAATCAATGTTGTCATCATAGAAAAAAATGAAACTAATTTGGATTTCCTTACACTTACTTTATACCTTTGTGTTGTTTTTATTTTGGATAAGATTGAGCCCTATAATATTTTCACTGCTAATGACTTGTAAGGGTCGCAATGAGACTTTATTCTTTCAGTTTACTTGGCATATCCTTAACTAGACCAATTTGTGAGAAGAGGTACCTTGTTGTAATCATCTTTGTATCCCTCACTAAGGCTACTTTAATACTGCTAAAAATTATAGGTACTTAAAATACATGTCTAAACTCCCCTTCCACTGAGACTGGTCTGAGATTATGGGTCATGGAGTAAAGGAGGAACAAAGAATAAATAAATAAATCTTGGGTAAAGGTGAGCCTGGGAAACAAGTGATAGACATTATGAACAAATTCCAAGGAACAGGTGTTCCTTGGAGTAGTCAGAGAAAGGATAGTATTTAAAAAAAAAAAAAATCAAAAACATTTAACTAGGGAAATGGAGAATTTGGAAGATGAGGCTGAAATGTTAAGCAGATGCAAAAGTATCTAGGGGTGAGGAGTGCCTAATGCCAAAGGGAAGAGGAAGGAACTAACCATGTTTTTAAACTAAAGAATAGAAGATCCAAATTTTTTTCTCTGGGAACTTATACTCCTATAAGGATAAAGAAGAAATAAACATGAGAAGTAGTTGAGTGAGGCTGAAGACCAATGAAGTGTATAAATAACTGATTATGTACAAGTACTCTTGGATTTCAGAGATGGTAAAACTTAATGACTGTTAAGTGCTAAAAAGGATTTACACTGGATGGCAATTATGCTTCACCTTAGGGAAATAAAGACGTCTTGGTGGACCCAGATATTCTATTCAAATGAATTTATCTAACAGAAATACATAATTATGTTCACCAAAACATGTACAAGAATGTCTTTCAAAGGACTACATATAATGGCCCTGGAAAAATCGTAAATGCCATCTCTAGTAGAATGAAAAAGAAAGTAAAATTGTGGTATATTCATTCAATGGAATACTGAAAAGCAATTAGAATAAACAACAACTACAAGCAATTCAATTAATATAAAGTTCAAAAACAGGCAAAGTAATCTAGAGTGTTAGTAGTCAGGAAAATGGTTACTCTTGGGGGTGGAAGACACTGGCTGGGGATATGAAGAGCATTTTTAGGGGCAGATAATGTTCTTTTTCTTTATCAGGTGAAGGGGCTATACTATATTCACTTTGTGAAAATGCATCAACATGTATATTTATTATGTGATTGGTACATCCTATAACACACAGATTCAGATATTTTAAATATGTAAAAGGCTATATATCACCACCTGCATAAAGATGTAGATCAGTTTGGGCACCCCAGCAGCTTCCTTATACCCACTTCAGTCAAATTTTCCCTATTAGGTTATCACTATTCTGACTTCTGTCATCATATATTAGTTTTGCCTGTTCCTGATTTTCATATAGTAAAATAATACACCACATATTCTTCTGTATCTTGCTTCTTTTGCTCAATACTATGTTTATGAGATTTAATACATATTGTTCTTTTTCACTGCCATTCTCTCATTGGTGGATATTTGTAGTTCAAGTTTTGATTATTACAAATAAAGCAGCTATGTATATATCCTTTTGTGAATATTAAGAACTTTTTTCTTAGGTATATACAAGAAAGTAAAATTGCTGGGTTAAATAGTATATGTATGTATAGATTAACTATATATTTCGAACAGTTTTTAAAAGTAGTTGTACCAACTAGTACAGTCACCAGCAATATATTTGAGCTCCAATTGACCACATACTTGCCACTTTGCATATGCCACTTTGATCAGTCTTTTTAATTTTAGCCTTTTAGGTGAGGTATAAAGATATCACATTGTGGATTTAGTTTGCTTTTCTATGTTGAATAATCATGTTGAACATTTTTTCATATGCTCATTTGACCAATTAGATATCATCCTTTGTAAAGTTTTTCTATGTCTTGCTTATTTTTAAAATTACATTGTCTTTTTAAATTTCTAAATATGAATCCACTGTTAAATAATTCATTGCAAATGCCTTCTGTTCCTGGTCTGCAGTTTGTTTTTTAATCTCTTTAAGCGACCTCTTAAAGACAGAAGTTTTTATTTTAATGAAGACAATTTTACCAATCATTTTAATAGCTAGCATTTTTCTATTCTGTCTAAAACACCTTTGCCAACTCCAGGTCAGGAAGATAGACTCTTAGGTTTTCTTTCAGAGTTTTTTTTTTCCTTCTTATTGAAGTTATCATTCATCTCAAATATATTTTTTCTATACGGAAGAGGTAGGTGAACAGAGAACTTCATGGATCATATTATTTGATGTCTTACATTAGTTTTGAGAAATTCTGACCCAGAATTTTTTTCAAATATTAACTCAGTCTCATGTTCTCTCTCATATAATGTATGTTAGATTTTTTACCATATTCCATATATATTTTTTTATACTCCTGTATTATCCATCATTTTTTCCCTCTCTGTGGATCAATTTGGATACTTTCTATTGATCTATTTTCTGGTTCACTAATCCTCTGTTCTACTATGTCTAATCTGCTATGAAATGAATCATCAAAATTATACTGTATTTAATACAGAATTAGTTATAGAATTTAGTTTTAAAATTCTCATTCATCTATTTTTAATGCATTCTAGGTCTCTGCTGAAATTCTAAATACTACTTAAAATTTTGAACATGTTAATCATAATGATTATAAAGTCTCTGTCTGATAACACTAACATCTGTATCACCCTGTAGTTCATTTATATTATCTGTTGCTTTTCTCTTGGCTTTTGGCTATCTAGTGTTTTCATTTGTTTGTTTTTAACCTGTCTCATAATATGTTATTTCATTCCAGAGACTGTGGATGAAAAATTAAGGAGATGCACTGTGTTATTTTTATCTTAATCTAGAGGGTTAGCATTTTCTTTTTCTTTTGGATTTATTTAAATTTAGTTTTGCTTTGATCTGGTAGGCAGATAGAGTACCAGCATGTCCTCTTGATCTTCTTTGCTCCTCTTCTTTCTGGATTATAGCTCCTCAAATCCTGCCTGACTGTGCTCCACTGCCTTCAAATTGTTGCCTTTTACAATCTATCCAGCTCTTATCACTGATAGTGAGATAGTTAATCCAGCACCAGTTATCCTCTCAATTCTAGAGCTAGAAGCCCTGTTAATGGAGATTTGATATTATCTGGATAAGAAAGGAAACAGGGAAGAGCTTTCTGGAGAGGAGTAGTAGCCTGAGCATAAGCCCCATGTTAGAATGGCTGCAATTTTGATGAAGACAATTATCAACTGAAATAGCGAATTTGTGATAGGTGGCTGTAAGGGGGAAGAAAACGCCTGAATGGAACTAGATTATCAAGATTTTTTTTCAGAGTTGGTAGGGAGCTATTACATCTTTTTAAGTAAAGGTACAATAGAATAAATTTGGAAAGCTTAGTCTATCAATTGCCTTTTACAAAAGTAAAATCATCTTGATTTTGTGTAAAGGTGACATCAACATAGTATATCCCTATATAATCACACTGACCTAACTTCTTCTTTAAGAATAAACTCCTAAAGATATTGTTTAAACCACTTGCATGTAGCAGGCACCTTTGAACATTTAATGTTGATGGGCTTTGGATAAAGGGATCTAATAGAAAAGAGCAATTGAGACTAAAGAAAATGGAACAGAAGATGAAAATGTCACAAAAATAATAATAAATAATCTTACATTTTTACAATTCAAGTTTCATAGTGTGGATTGGCCTATTTTATGTGGAAGTTGGGAAGAAGTGTTAAAGTTATTTTATCATTGGGCTGTTCAATTGATTTCGACTAACCCTGTTGAAAATGACTCCTCTATGGACATATGTATGTATATAGTATAGTTATACTCTTAAGGCATCATTTCCAGCAAGGACACGTCCCCATGGTTCTCTGATTTTAGTGGATATTTATTTTGTTTTAACAACAAACAACAAATTTATAGAAATATTTTGACAACTGAAATGTCCAGTTTAATGTATTTTTGTGGTAAAATATACATAAAATAAAATTTACCACATTAAACATTTTTTAATTAATAAGCTTTATGTTTTAGAGCCGTTGTAAGTTCCTAGCAAAATTGAGCAGGAGGCACAGAAAGTTCCCATTGCCTTCTGTCCTCACACACAAACTCTCCCACTGTCAACATCCCCAGCAGAGGGGTACATTTGCTGTAATCAAGGACACTTCACTGATACATCATTATGACCCAAAGTACATAGTTTACATTAGGGTTCCCTCTTCATGTTGTACATTCTATGGGTTTTAACAAGTGTGTAATGACATATATCCAACATTGTCATATCGTATAGAATAGTTTCACTGCCCTAAATATCCTCTGTGTCCTGCCTATTCCTCTCCCCCTTCTCCCTAAACCCTGGCAACAACCAATCTTTTTACGGTTTTCATAGTTTTGCCTTGTCCAGAATGTCACACAGTATGTAGCCTTTTCAGACTGGTTTCTTTCACATCATAACATTTAAGTTTCCTTCGCAGCTTTGTAGCTTTTTTTTTTTCCATTTTTTTTTTAAATTTAAATATTTATTTTAACATCCAGCTGTAAAAATTCACACCTAAAATGTTAAATTATTTTATCTTTAAATATTTTTTAAAATTTTCTTTCATTTTATTACAATGAAGTTTAACAGTACAGAAAATTCACACGACCTTGGTGGGTCTATTTTATCTCTAAATGTTGGAAGCACCTTAGTACTGTGTTGTTATAGTAATGTCATATTCATCAATACCTTACACCAGTGGTTCTCGAATCAAAATCACCTCCAGAACTTACTAACACAGATTATTGGCCTCACACTCCCAGAGTTCCTGACTCATGGGTCTGTGGTGGGGTCCTAGAATTTGTATTCTTAGCAAGATCCCAGGAGATACTTTTGCTGCTGGTCCAAAGACCACACTTTGAGAACCACTGCCTCACACTAAAACCTGTTTCTAAAGTGTTATAACCTGGATTTATATTTGAATCTTCAGCATCTCTCTTACACTTTTTATTCAACAGGATATAGGTTTCCTCACCCAATCTACTGAGTGGGATTTTCCTTCTTGGACCAGGCTGAGATTTACATACATACTGACTGTGGATAATTCCAAGCCTGGAACCTGAGATTGGATGCACCTTGCAGTATGGCTCTCTCCCAGTTCTTTCCCCAGTCGGACTGGGTCCTGTTTACAGTTTGGCTTTGTACTACACCATGAAATTTCCCAGTGGTTTGCTGTAGTCATCTATGTTTGTTGTTGTTGTTGTTTTGTTTTGCTTTGATGCCAGCCTTTCCAAAAGACTCTTGATCTGAATGACTTATGTTCATGGTTCTCCTGGGATAAAAGCCAATTTTACAACTTCTTGTTCTGAGCTGGGCCTAGTTAGGTGCAAGAGAATCTGAAGGCTTTAGTGACATTGATTTACAAAACACATCTTCTTTCCGACATTCAAGGCCTCTAAAATTCATACGATTCTTGCACAACAAAGTAAGCAAAATATACTTTAGGGGAAAATTGACCATGTATTCATAAAGAAAAGTATTCGGGGGCCACATTTGTAGCTTATTTCTTTTTAGCACTGAGTAATACTCCATTGTCTGGATATACCAAGGTATATTTATCCACTTGCCTATTGGAAGACATCTTGGTTGCCTCCAAGTTTTGGCAGTTATGAATAAAGATGCTATAAACATCTATGTGCAGGTTTTTGTGTGGACATAAATTTTTAATTCATTTGGGTACATACTAAAGAGTGTGATTGCTTAATTGTATGGTAAGATGATGTTTAGTTTTGTAAGAAATGCCCAAACTGTCTTCCAAAATGGCTGTACCATTCTTGCAATCCCACCAGAAATGAATAAGAGTTACTGTTGCTCCACATCTTTGCCAGCATTTGGTTTTGTTAGTGTTTTGGATTTTGATCTTTCTAATAGGTATGTAGTACTATGTCACTGCTGTTTTAATTTGCAATTTCCTGATGACATATGATGTTAAACACCTTTTCATATACTTACTTGACAGTTCCATATCTTCTTTGGTGATATATCTGTTCAGGTATTTTGCCCATTTTTTAATTCAGTTGCTCATTTTTCTTATTATTGAGTTTTAAGAGTTCATTGTAAACTTTGGATAACAGTCCTTTATCAGATGTCTTTGGAAAATATTTTCTCTCAGTCTGTGGCTTGTCTTCTTATTCTCTTGACATTTTAACCATTTTTAAGTGTACAGTTCAGTTGCATAAATACATACACATTATCATGCAACCTTCACCACTGTTTACCTCAGAACTTTTTCAATTCTATACTCATTTAACAGTAATTCCCCATTCCCCACTCCCCTAGCCCCCGACAACCACTATTCTACTTTCTGTTTCCCTAAGTTTGGCTGCTCTAGGCACGTCGTATAAGTGGAGAATGACAATCTTTGTCCTTTGATGACTGGCTTATTTCACTTAGCCGAATATCTTCAAGATGCATCTGTGTTGTAGCATGTGTCAAATATTTCTTCCTTTTTAAGGCCGAATAATATTCTGTTGTATATATGTACCACATTTTGTTTATCCACTTATCCATCCATGCATACTTGGATTGCTTCCAACTTTTAGCTGTTGTGAATAACACTACTATGAACATAAAAGTACAAATATCTGTTTGAGTCTCAGTTCAATATACTTTGTAAAATAATTTTTGATAAGTGACAAGTAGGTTATACCTTAACTTTTTTCCTCCTCTCAAGTTAAACTCACATTGTAACCATTGAAATATATAGGTTTTATTTTCATTTCACCATACTTGCCAATGTTCATCCTTACCATGGTATCATTATGAAAAATTTAAATGCTGACAATAATAATGTAATATCATTATATGTTAAGTTGCTACATTTTCTTTCACTTTTAAACTACTTCATTTTTCTCCTACAGCAATTCTGCTTTGAGTTTTCTATTTTTATTTTATGTACAATTTTTTCTCTGATTCTCTTGCTTAGAAAAACAACTAATCATTGGTTAAGTGATTAAGAACATATACTGTGGCTAGAATTTCAAAAACATTCTTGCACTATCATAAAGAGTATCCTATGAAAGTGACAAAAGATCAGAGAGAGGATGGTCAGGTCTGGGAGACCAGTCTGCTCTGAAAGGGGAGCACAGGTAATCAGTTGGGTTATGGACAGTCACAAAGTCATTTTCAGGGAATGCTGGATTCAGGCAAAGCTCTAAAGAGCTAAACAGAACAAGATATCAGGAAGGTGTTCAGCAGAATGTCATCCACACAAAAGGACATTTGGGCAGGTCTGATAGCACATGGCTCAGGGAAAATGCTTTGGTCTCTTGAAAGACTGGAGAATAAGACAAGAAACTAGTCCCATAGAATGGGATATTGGAAAGGAACCAATCAAGAAATTGAGAATGAATGACAAGAAAGTGATGATGTATTGTCTGTTTCCACTGTTACACCATAAGTAAGTCACATGAGGGCAGGGAACAAAGTGTGAGCAAGGCAATAGCAAAGCTAATGAAACTTAAGCCTCTTTTACTTCCCTTTTCTTAAAACAGTATTGCTTGAAGATTATAGAAATGTGTGTATCTCCAGGGGGCCTTAAAGTGACTTTGCAGCAAATGTTAAAGGACTGAAGGGACAAATAGTCAAGTATGTATATTCCATTCCATGTTGTTTGTTCAATCATTTTTTGAAGCTGTAGAATCCTAGGCTGAGATAGAATTTTTCATGTCCCCTCTCTTTGATTTTGGTTCTCTGTGTAATTGAAAAAAATCTTAACTTCTTATATGTGACAAGAACATGCCCCCACTACTTTATATATGCATTAAGGAAGCATTAAGATTTAAATAATAGCTGTGGTGACATTATTCATAAATATCTATATATTTCTTTTCTCTATATATTTATCTATATAAAAAAGAAAAGACTTATGTAATTTATTATTTAGCTCATCTATTTTAAAGGATATGGACAGGTAGGATATTTAGAATTAGAATTAGGAATTTTGGAGCAAAAAGTGAGAGAAAAGAACAGATGCAAGAAATGGGAATGGATTGATAACATAATATGGGGATCATTTAGATTTTTACAAACTACTTCAAATCATAAAAACAAGATTCTCTAAGGCATAATATCCAGTATTGCATTTAAATGAGAGAAAAACACAAGATTCAACACAGAAAATTCTCAGTTGTCCATGGGACATGAGTGGGAAACCCTTGGAATACAAAGGATAGACTTAAAACTAAGAGATTAGAAATGGAAATCTATGTTAACAAAAGAAGACAATTTTAGGTAGTTTAAAAACAATAGCAACCTTTGAGAGTTTGAATTTAGAATTGTGGCTTTATAAGGAATTCATTAGACACTGTGGCAAAATTATGTTATTGAAGAACTACTTGGAAAACTTGTTATGTTTTGCTTCAATATTTTTAAAAGTTAGGTCTTGTATTGGCCTGAGAAAAATGGGACTCACTTCAATATGAATGAGCACTCTGCCAGAGATCATGAAGTAAAATTACTTCAGTATGGTAGAAGGCAATAAAGAAACCAGCTGAAGATAAATGGAGAGAAAACATCAGAGATATTTGAACAATCTTAGAAGCTGTCTGGAAAAGCTGCTCTTACCAGGGAAAGACTATATTTTAAGCATTCTGCATACTCATATTACAACTTTTTCTATCTCCTGTAAAGATGATGTAAGAGAATTAAGGATGCTAAAAGTGATTCTAAAAAAGCCAATTAGCACCTTTACTTTTCTGCTTATATTAGAAATGATTAAGAGGAAATAAAATGTTAAATTGAGAACTATTTCAAGGCCTTTGATACCAAGTTAACAGAAAAGCCAAGGTGAAACTTGAGGCATTTTAATGTCCTAGATAAAATCTTGACCTTAAGGAAAATTTCAGGTTGGCTTCATGCTATTCTGGTTGAGATCATAATTAAATTAAAGAGACTGAACACAGATGAAAATTGACATGAAAGGTAATCTGTTTTACCTACACCATATTTCTTAAAACCTCCACTCAATTTCTGTTTCGACATTAAATATAATGTTGCAGTTAACAAAGATTTTAATGTATTTATGCTAGCTAAATTGGGAAGAAAAGAGCTGATTATTAATGTAATTAACCTCATTCATAGGAAATCCTAGCTATTTAGACCACAAGATCAACTCTTATAAACCAGGCCACGCCCCTTAACTACATGGAGGTTAATTAAAATGCACTAAAACTAAAATTTTAGTTTGCTAAAATTTCAGGTATGTGTCTGGAAAGTGCAGAACAGCAATAGCCTCTGGAAGAGCAATGCTGAATTATCAAATATACATAGTATGAGAGCCTGTGGGATACAAAATACTTCTCATTGATTTGTTGGCAATTCTGCAAAGATGCCGTGGACCAGGAATTGTTCAGCTCTGACTCTTACTAACTAACTGTGAGAACCTGGGCAAGTTATTTAATCTTTTAGTCCTCCATTTCCTCATCAATAAAACGGGCTTAACCACACCTGCTCCCAAAATTTTGTTAGGATTGGATGAAATCACCTTGTAAACACTTATGCAGTCCAAGTATAGAAAGTGTTCAGTAAATGGCAGTTATTTTCTTTTACCACCAAGAATCTCACCATGTATCTCCACAAAAGCTTTTTAACAATAATGACATTAATATTTAGTTGGATAGAATCCACTATTTCAGAAGGAATCTGATATCTGTTACCTGAATGGATTCCCAGATTCAACTTATTCTTCAAAAAGGAAAAGCTATCAAGTCAAAGCGGGTCTCGGCATATTCTCAGCACAAGCAGGATTCCACTGCAGCATTTCTACCCCATGACTGGAGGCTAGTCTTCTCTCCAGAAACAAAGCTGCTCTAGAACAGTCCATCTCCTTCAAGACCGTTAAAGACATAATTCTCATTTTCAATTTGCTCTGTAGACACACCCATAAGGAGACTGAATTTTTATTGGCTCAAAGGTTTTTCATACACTGTGAGACAAGTTTTATGGTATTAAAACTAAAATGTGCAAAAGTAACACTTGCTTACAAATACTCTTTAGTTATTTACGCTTCCTTGTCAACTTAGGAGTAATTTATATGTAACTCTTGATATGTGCTCTCTTTTCCTCATTACACAAAGTGACATGGCCCCCCGATCAGCTTTAATGCATTTTGTTTCCTCTTCCTAACACGATTTCTGCCTCTTCCCAAATTTTTCCATTGCGCCTTCTGCTACCGAAAGCTCGGCCTCTCCGTACACTGGTGCCGAATCAAATCTTGGAGACAGAGCTTTGGGTGAAGTAGAAAAGGATACTGTAGATAATCTTATTGAGGACTGTACAAACATGAAGGTGTGGTATCAAAATTCAGGTTTAAACTGCTTGAAGCATTATAAACATTCATTTCACAACTAGATTGTACAAGGATATTGGCTGTGATGAGACTCACTGCATTATTTTTTTCAGTAGTGAAATTTATTAAATCCCTATTCCAATCAACAGGCACATGTTGAAGGAGCATTGTCATTGGTGTTAATGGGAGAATGTGTTCCTTCATTGTATTTGGGCCTTTTGTACGGCACTCTTGATATTAAATTAAATGTGCCTTGAAGAAAAAAGAGGAAGAAAAGAAAAGGGTAGCTTGATTACTTTGCCAGGCAAAGGGGAGCTCCTGCCTGAAAAACTATGTGTCCCAACCCAGGAGGATTTGATGAGGGTTTATAACAATGGTTCAAAGGTGAGATCTCTGACAAGATTAGGGTGTGAGTAGGGCCTGTACTCCCTTAATCTCAAGTGGTCAGTCTCCTAATCTTGATGGGCTTCTCTGGTCCCTGTAATCTCGCCTCAGGGGGTTTCATGACTGCTCCTCCCTTGATTAGCAACTGTTCGAATCTGCCCTTTGGAACACAGGGAAGGTCATAGAGGCTGGAGTCTTGCTTACAAGAAATGGGGGTGGGGGGCACGGGCTGGGGGACACCAAAGGGCCTCTGTGCCTGGGAGCCTCACAGGGTTCCACTCAGTTTCAATTCCAGGACAAATTCTTTTATATATGTATCCTTTTCATAATTTATTCTCTGCAGTGCTGCCTATATACAATTATGCTAAATTCTACTAAAAATTACTTTTGAAGGCTATCAGTTGGCTGTAGCAATCGCTACCCCATCTTCATTATTTCTACACAGATACTTGGTAGCTCTGTCTCCACTTTCATTGAATATGTTGGAATTTGGCCAATAGCTCTGCTTTTCAGCCCAAACCCTATAGTCATCCTTGGTGCTTTCTATGTCCTTTTTCATCCTTATGGCTTGACATTCTCAATTTGGCCACAATTACAGGTTTCATTTTCTTAGCAGCAATTCTGCCATTTGATCAGTTGTGTATAGATCATGACTTTCTCTGCTTTTCCAAGCATATGACCACTCTATAGCTTCTGTCTTTTATCTTACATAGAACATAGTATCTCAGTCAGAATGTCAGCCCCCTAATAACGATAACACAATTGCCTCAACTTTGATCAGAGAACACCACTGGTTTATCAAATTATGGCAGGGATGAGCATGGTCAGTCATGCAGTGCAGAAGGGAGGAAGAAAGACAACTCAGATACTATCCGCTATAGTGCCACTTCTCTGCTTAAAATCTTTTCTATTTTCCCATCTGTGGCCTTCAGGAAAAATCTAAATTTCTCAGTGCGAAATCCAAGAGCCTTTGTGATCTGACCACTGCTTCTCCCTACAGCCCTGTCACTTTCTCCTCTGCCCACCCTTCATTCTTCTCTACACCATCCTAATCCCTTTTTGGACTTCTGAACACAGTGGGATTTCTCTTGCTTTGTGGTCTCTCCCTTATTGATCCCTGCTTGGAAGGTTCTTTTTCTCTCCCTTCTTTGCATTGCAAGCCCCTCCCCTTCCTTCCAATCATAACGCAGGTGGGGTCTTTTGAAAGCCTTTAATAAATGCCTCTTCCCCTACCTCTTCTCTGGCAGAAGCAACCTGCCCCTGGTACCCTCAGCACTTTATGCAACTTTATAGCATCTCTGCTCTCACACAATATTATAGTTTCTGATCTCTTGTCTTTCTCCTATACTGTATCTTGTTCTCCACTCAAGTGTAAGCTCTTTGAGGGCGGGGCCTTTGTTTCTTTTAATTCTCTCTGTAACCTCTAGTATCTAGCAAAGTGCCTGGTATTTAGTATATACTCAGTAAATGTTTGTTGAAAGGAAGGGAGTGGAATGACTCATGACAGGCACATCATCATCAATTCATGGAAATTGCTACTATCTGGTATAATTTTAGGTGAACTGGAATTAGGAAACTATAATATAAGCATAACAGACATTTATGTAAATGTGGTCCTTGTTAAACTGCTCACATAAGCATAAATAAAATCAACTGTTTTATTTCCTAGCCAAAGTCTACTATGAATTGTCCTTTGAGATTCATGACTTAAAAAGCCCAACAGCATTGCTCAGGGAGGTAGGGCCAACAAATCAACCATCTGCCCACTTAGACATCTGCTGTCTTTGAAAATGTAATGATGCCTGTTAGATACCAAAACATAGTTAATGAACAGTTGTTTTTGTGGCTTATCATCAAAATTGAATTTTTTAAAGAATATATTCTATGATCACTAAGAACTGGACCAAGAGTACAAAGTCATTTCAAATATTGTAAGTAAAAAAAATAAATACACATGAGCTTTGCCCAATAACTTCTCAGAGAATAAAACCAGTAGTTCCAACATCATGTGTTAAATAAACTTTAAAAAAATTATTGACAGATAAAAATATATAACAGTAGTTTTTAAACCTACCTATGCAGCAGAATTGCCTCTTAGACTTTTGAAAAAAAGAAAACAAAGTGTTTTGCAGCAATACCTTTCTCAACTCACTGAATCATCATCCTGTTTACCACCAACCTAAATCCCTGACCTTCTATCGGGAACCTGGCATGTCTTTCTCTTCCAAGTTATCCCAGTTGCATGGTATTTCAAACACTGGTTGTTCCTATTTTGGAATGCAGTTCATGCTCTATCTCTATGGCTGGCCGTGTTATACTCAGTACTGTCTAGACCGCAACTAGTCTCGCCATGGTCCTTTGAGGACCATCATAACCATCAGTACATACCCAAGTCTTGGCTCACTAACATTAAGCCTATATCAGCATCACTCAGAGGGCAACTGATTACAGCTTTTGATCACTTTATTTCGAATGGACTTCTCAACTGCTGTCTTGGTCATCTCATTCATCTTCTAAACTAACTGGCATAGCCCATTTGCTATTATTGCCACTATTTTACCTATGTTCTTTCTGTTTTTTTCTTTTATGTCATGCAAAATGTCATAACCTGTGGGATATCTGCCAAAGAAAGGACTTAGGGAGCATTATGAGAATCCCATAATTGTCCAGTGAGAGTTGACTTGGCAGGTTATGGATATAGCCATAGGCGCCAAGACACAATAACCCATTTATCCTCTAGTGCAGACCCACCTGTGAAAGGACTGCATCATGTGTAGCTGCCACCATCGGCGTCCTGAGCATTTGTGTAACCACATCCTCCTGCAACTCGTTTGTACTCAAAATGACAGTACCTTGGCAAAGGTAAAGCAAATGTTCTAATCAAAGACAAATGAGGTAGGAGGAGGTGCAAAGTAGGAGGGAAAGAAAACATCCTCAATTGAGCTATCATGCTAACCAGCCACCTTGGGTTCTGCTTTGCTACACTGTCACCTCCAAAATTAGGCAATGTTTCTGCACTTTCTCCAGTGCTAACAGAGACGAGAAGGACTAATTGAAGGTTCAGCTGTCTCTCAGGCTTGGTATATAAATGAATGAATGAATAAATAAGTAAATAAATGGCAAAAACATAGAATAAATGATAGATTATGTGGCTATGATCTGTCCCTATTCTTTGAATGGAAAATACTCAACAAAGATAATATACTAAACAGTTTCATATTTTTTGTGTGTATTTACAAGTAATAATGGCAATCTTTTCAAATAAAAATGGTAAGGAGAAACTACAATTTTCAGGATTAATACTCTCTATTAAAAGACAGAATCTGGTGGGTAAAGGCAGAATTCTTTACGTTTTTACTGGAGGTATCATTTCACAAATATTGCTGACAACCTACTTTCTTTTCAATCAATTAATAATGTAGTAGATAAACTGACATCCTTACTATTTCTCAACAGAATGTTTTATGATAAATATATGTGTTTACATGCATATCACACACATATCTATTCAAAAATATCTGATAAATTGAAGATTTCTTTATTTAAAATTTTTTATTTATAAAATACCTCTTTCAGTGTAAGTCATAATACCTAAGAAGCATTCATTGAGGGCCTTACCATGTGCAAGACATTATGTATAAAGCATTTATTAGTGACTACAGGGAATTTATAGTCTACTAACAAAAAAGTGATATACACACATTCTTCATCTAATGTTACTGATAAAAGCTGTTGGAATATAAAGCTATTTGTTTTTGAAATATCCTCTTAACTAAAATATTGATAAACACACAAACAATTCATGGTGGTACACTGCCAGTGTGTGAGTGTGTGTGTGTATTTCCCCTGTGTTCTCAGTCCTATCTAATCTAATACGACTGGTGCCCTTATAAGAAGACATACGCAGAGGAAAAGTAGTCATGTGCGTAGAGAGACAGAGACTGGAGTTATGCTGCCACATAGTAGAGAACGCCAGGGACTACCAAAAGCTGGGAGAGACAAGGAAGGATCCACTCCTAGAGACTTTGGAGAGAATATTACCCTTGCCAACATCTTGATTTCAGACTTCTAGCCTCCATACGTGTGAGAGAATAAATTTCTGTTGCTTTAAGTCATCCAGTTTTCAGTACATTTCTTAGGCAGCTCTAGGAAACTAATACATCCAGCTAAATGTTATATGCATTCACAAATAACCACTGTAATGGTAAAAGATGGGGAGTCGTGAGTGCTAGAGGGATATACATAGAAAGTACCTTAGCAATCCAAGGAGAGATGATTCCTGATGAGAGAATTAGGACAGGATTCAAGGTAGAAGTGGCATTTGCAGTTGATCTTGATGGATGGATAGCATTGTAAATGGAAGAAAAAGCCAGCTTTTACCCTCTGTCAGCTATAAGCATTGATGCTTCCTTCCAAAGGCTCCACACCACCTACTTCCTGAGATTATCCTGACTAAATATGAACAAATATTAAAAGTACTATTTCCAGCAGAAGGTGGGATGGGGAATTGATCTTGCTGCCCTTGAGCCAAGGTTGCTTGGAATGAGTTGTGGGTTCCTGTAAAATTATTGAGCTTTCTAGAGCAGCCTTCTCTCATCTCCTTGACCTGATCCTATAACAAGACTTTTATCTTGGTCTCCTGTTTTGTAATTCATCTCCACTGCCAAGTTTTGAATGCTTTCCTGAATCCTAATTAACTTGTCTGGGAATCAGATACCTTACATAATTTTTGTGAAACTTTTCAACCAAAAACTGGACCCCTTTCCTGGAACCCACATTTGCTGGAAGAGTTCTACTCCAAATAGATTAGTAACTGTCATAATGCCTAGCTCTGAGCATTACCATTGTAAAGACCCTTATCTGCCTTGTGGTAGGCATAATAATGTCCCCTTAGAGAAGTCCAAATCCTAATCACTAGACTCTTTGAATATGTTTTTTTTACATGGTAAGGAGGAATTAATGTTGAAGATATAATTAAAGTTTCTACTTATCTGGCTTAGAGATGCAGAGGTTATCCTGGATTATCCAGGGGTCCTTTTAAGTGAAAGAAGGAGGAAGGAGAGTTGGTGTCAGAGTGATGCAGCATGAGAAAGACTTGACTGTTCATTGTTGGTTTTGAAGATGGAATGGAGTCACAGCCAAGGAATGCAAGTGACCTCTAGAAGCTGGGAAAGGCAAGGAAATAAATGTCACCCTAGAATCTCCAGAAGGAATGCAGCTCTACTGTCACCTTGCTTTTAGCCCAGTGGAAGCCTTTTAAGAATTCTGACCTCAACAACTATAAGACAGTGTACTTGCATTGTTTTAAGCCACCATGTCTGCAGTAATTTGGTACAACAGCAATTAGAAACAAATACACGTCCCTGCCACAGAACAGACCTTAGAATATCAGAGCTAGCTTGCTTTGAGTCTGAGTTACCATGTTCTTTTGGTTTACTCAAATTGGGGGGGAAGTATAATTCGTGGGTAATACCATGGGCTTTGGAATTCAACAAAGTAAAAGGTAAATTTCTGCCTCATTAATTACTGGCTCTATGGTCCCTAATAAATGACTTCATTTCTCTGTGCTCCTTTTCATTATCTGTTTAATGAGGATAATATGTTTCTCATCAGGTTCATTTGAGGATTGATTGAAATAATGTATGTAAAGTGCCTTACTTAGTGCATGGCAAATGTTATCAATTATTCAGGATTTCTCCTTGCCTTCAGTTACAAAAGTAAGCTCTCCTGTCAGGTTAGTGCAGTGATACTAGATAACATGAGTAGAAAAGTAGTTTAAAGCCATGTCAGGAAGTGTTTTTCATCACATCCTGCTAAGGAGTTGTGATTTAATTTGGTAAGCAAGGAGTGTCATTTAAATTTAAAATGCTTTTTGTTTCAAAAAGAGTACAACCTATAGATACAAAGAAAAAGTGAGGGGGGCAGAGTCAAACGTCGCCCCGCCTAGGTCCCGCCCCCAGGGCCTTTTCCGGCTACATGGGTCGTGAGCCTAGGCCCCGCCCCACGCTCAGTGTCATCCACCCACCTGCCTAGGTCCCACCCCACACGAAACCCCACCCTTGCCTAAATTCCACCCCTGCCTAAACTCCACCCCTATAGCCAAGGTTTTTTTTTTTTTTCCTAATAAATCTTTTATTTTTCTAATTTTATTTTATTCTTTATACTTTGTTATTGTTCTCTCCTTTTGGTTTGTTCCTCCCCTGCTTTTTTTTTCTTTTTCTTTTTCTTTTTTCTGTTGTGGTTTTATTTTACCCTGTTGCAGTTGTTACAATTATAGTTTTATTTTTCCTAATATATTTTAATCTTTCTAATTTTATTTTGTTTTTTATTCTTTGATATTGTACTGCTCCTTTCTCTCTTTCTTCCTATTTTTTTTTTCTTTTTTTTTACCACACCACAAAGCTTGTGGGATCTTGGTTCCAAGGCTGGAGGTTGGGCCCAAGCTCCTGGGGTGGGAGCTCTGAGTCCAAACTGCCAGACTAACAGAGAACCTCAGACCCCATGGAAGATTAATTGGAGTGACGCCTCCCAGAGGTCCTCTTCTCAGCACCAAGACCCGGCTCTATCCAACTGTCTGCAAATGCCAGTGCTGGACGTCTCAGGCTTAACAACCAGTAAGACAGGAATCCATATGTCAAAAAAAAACGAAGCAACAAAAGTATGTTACAGATGAAAGAGCAAGGTAAAAACCTACAAGGCCAAATAAATGAAGATGAAATAGGCAACCTATCTGAAAAAGAATTCAGAGTAATGATAGCAAAGATGACCCAAAATCTCAGAAAGAGAATGGAGAAAATACAATAAACATTTAACAAGGATCTAGAGGAACGAAAGAGCAAACAAACAATGATGAACAACACAATAAATGAAATTAAAAATACTCTAGAAGGAATCAATAGCAGAATAACTTAGGCAGAAGAATGGATAAGTGAGCTGGAAAATAAAATGGTGGAAATAACAGACAGGAAGCAGAATAAAGAAAAAAGAATGAAACGAAATGAGGACAGTCTCAGAGACTTCTGGGACAACATTAAATGCACCAACATTTGATTATAGGGGTCCCAGAAGAAGAAGAGGAAAAGAAAGGATGGGAGAAAATATTTGAAGTGATTATAGTTGAAAAGTTCCCTAACATGGGAAAGGAAATAGTTAAGCAAGTCCAGGAAGCATAGAGAGTACCATACAGGATAAACCCAAAGAGAAACACGATGAGATACATATTAATCAAACTATCAAAAATTAAATACAAAGAAAAAATATTAAAAGCAGAAGGGAAAAGCAAAAATAACATACAAGGGAATCCCCATAAGGTTAATAGCTGATTTTTCAGCAGAAACTCTGCAAGCCAGAAGGGAGTGGCAGGACATATTTAAAGGGATGAAAGGGAAAAACCTACAACCAAGATTACTCTACCTAGCAAGGATCTCATTCAGATTCCACGGAGAAATTAAAATCTTTACAGATAAGCAAAAGTTAAGAGAATTCAGCACCACCAAACCAGCTTTACAACAAATGCTAAAGGAACTTCTCTAGGTAGGAAACACAAGAGAAGGAAAAGACCTACAAAAATAAACCCAAAACAATTAAGAAAATGGGAATAGGAACATACATATCAATAATTACCTTAAATGAAAATGGATTAAATGCTCCAACCAAAAGACATAGACTGGCTGAATGGATACAAAAAAAAGACCTGTACATATGTTGTCTACAAGAGACCCACTTCAGACCGAGGGACACATAAAGACTGAAAGTGAGGGGATGAAAAATGGTATTCAATGCAAATGGAAATCAAAAGAAAGCTGGAGTAGCAATTCTCATATCAGACAAAATAGTCTTTAAAATAAAGACGATTATAAGAGACAAAGGAGGACACTACATAATGATCAAGGGATCAATCCAAGAAGAAGATACAAAAATTGTAAATATTTATGCACCCAACATAGGAACACCTCATTACATAAGGCAAATGTTAACAGCCATAAAAGGGGAAATCAACAGTAACACAATCATAGTATGGGACTTTAACACCCCACTTTCACCAATGGACAGATCATCCAAAAGGAAAATAAATAAGGAAACACAAGCGCTAAATAATACATTAAACAAGATGGACTTAATTGATATTTATAGGACATTCCATCCAAAAACAACAGAATACACTATCTTCTCAAGTGCCCATGGAACATTCTCCAGGATAAACAATATCTTGGGTCACAAATCAAGCCTTGGTAAATTTAAGAAAATTGAAGTCGAATCAAGTATCTTTTCTGACCACAAAGCTATGAGACTAGATATCAATCACAGGAAAAAAACTGTAAAAAATACAAACACATGGAGACTAAACAATACACTACTAGATAACCAAGAGATCACTGAAGAAATCAAAGAGGAAATCAAAAAGTACCTAGAAACAAATGACAATGAAAGCACGGCAACCCAAAACCTATGAGATGCAGCAAAAGCAGTTCTAAGAGGGAAGTTTATAGCAATACAATCCTACCTCAAGAAACAAGAAACATCTCAAATAAACAACCTAACTTTACACCTAAAGCAATTAGAGAGAGAAGAACAAAAAACCCCAAAGTTGGCAGAAGGAAAGAAATCATAAAGATCAGAGCAGAAATAAATGAAAAAGAAATGAAGGAAACAATAGCAAAGATCAGTAAAAATAAAAGCTGGTTCTTTGAGAAGATAAACAAAATTGATAAACTATTAGCCAGATTCATCAAGAAAAAAAGGGATATTTAGCTGCATGAGCTGCTTGTAAATTTTGGAGATTAATCCTTTGTCAGTTGCTCCATTTGCAAATATTTTCTTCCACTCTGAGGGCTGTCTTTTCGTCTTGTTTATGTTTTCTATTGCTGTGCAAAAGCTTTTAAGTTTCATTAGGTCCAATTTGTTTTTCACTTCAGTTATTGTATTGTTCATCTCTGTTTGTTCTTTAATTCTTCTAGGTCTTTGTTGAGCATTTCTTGCATCTTCTCGATCTTTGCCTCCATTCTTTTTCTGAGGTCCTGGATCATCTTCACTATCATTTTTCTGAATTCTTTTTCTGGAATGTTGCCTACCTCCACTTCATTTAGTTGTTTTTCTGTGGTTTTATCTTGTTCCTTCATCTGGTACATAGCCCTCTGCCTTTTCATCTTGTCTATCTTTCTGTGAATGTGGTTTTTGTTCCACAGGCTGCAGGACTGTAGTTCTTCTTGCTTCTGCTGTCTGCCCTCTGGTGGATGAGGCTATCTAAGAGGCTTGTGCAAGTTTCCTGATGGGAGGGATTGGTGGTGGGTAGAGCTGACTGTTGCTCTGGTGGGCCGAGCTCAGTAAAACTTCAATCCGCTTGACTGTTGATGGGTGGGGCTGGGTTCCCTCCCTGTTGGTTGTTTGGCCTGAGGCAACCCAACACTGGAGCCTACCTGGGCTCTTTGGTGGGGCTAATGGCAGACTCTGGGAGGGCTCACGCCAAGGAGTACTTCCCAGAACTTCTGTTGCCAGTGTCCTTGTCCCCATGGTGAGCCACAGCCACCCCCTGCCTCTGCAAGAGACCCTCCAACACTAGCAGGTAGCTCTGTTTCAGTCTCCCCTGGGGTCACTGCTCCTTCCCCTGGGTCCTGATGCACACACTATTTTGTGTGTGCCCTCCAAGAGTGGAGTCTCTGTTTCCCCCAGTCCTCTCGAAGTCCTGCAATCAAATCCCACTAGGCTTCAAAGTCTGATTCTCTAGGAATTCCTTCTCCTGTTGCCGGACCCCCAGGTTGGGAAGCCTGACGTGGGGCTCAGAACCTTCACTCCAGTGGGTGGACTTCTGTGGTATAAGTGTTCTCCAGTCTGTGAGTCACCCACCCAGCAGTTATGGGATTTGATTTTACTGTGATTGCGCCCCTCTTACCATCTCATTGTGGCTTCTCCTTTGTCTTTGGATGTGGGGTATCTTTTTTGGTGAGTTCCAGTGTCTTCCTGTTGATGACTGTCCAGCAGCTAGTTGTGATTCTGGTGTTCTCACAAGAGGGAGTGAGAGCACGTCCTTCTACTCTGCTGTCTTGGTTCAAGGCCTGTATTATTTTGTTAAATAGTGTTTCTGTCCCATTCTTTCTCACCTCTGTCCATGGTATTCCAGTTCCAGGTATGTTAAGTTTTTCTTTTTTAACAATCTATGTCTTCCATACATGGATTGTTCTTTTAGTTTTTTTTTTTTCATCATTTTTGCCTCCCTTAACTGCATTCTTGATAATTTGTCTAAACTTACTTGCAATTCACTAATTCTTTCTTTAATTGTGTTTACCTAAATTTAATTACTGTGAAATTCATCCATTGAAGTTTTTTTTAATTGAAGTATAGTTCATTAACAATGTTGTGTTAATTTCTGCTATACAGCAAAGTTACTCAGTTATACACATATATACATTCTTTTTTATATTCTTCTCCATAATGGTTTATCCCAGGATACTGAATATAGTTCCCTGTAGTATACAGTAGGACTTTGCTGTTTATCCATTCTATATGTAATAGTTTGCATCCACTAACAATTCTATATGTAATAGTTTGCATCCACTAACTCCAGGTATCATCTTTTTCAATTCTACAAGTTTTAGTTCTTTCTTTTTCAAATTTGCTATGTTGCCTTTTATATTTTGTGTACCCTGCAGACATTTTCAAGCTCTTTTATTTATTTTTGTAAATAAGAAGCAGCTATATATATATGTATACATATAGCTGATTCACTTTGTTATAAAGCAGAAACTAACACAAAAATAAATAAATAAAGATAATAAATAAATAAAATAGATATCCAACAAGGACCTATTGTATAGCACAGGCAACTCTGCTCAATCCTCTGTAATAACCTAAATGGGAAAAGAATTTGAAAAAGAATAGATACATGTATATGTATAACTGAATCACTCTGCTGTACACCTGAAACTAACACAACATTGTTAATCAACTATACTCCAATATAAGATAAAAATTAAAAAAAAAAAGAAAGAAAAAATACTAAGCAAAATTGTTTTATACTCTGTGTCAGATAATATTAATAGGTGAAGTGCTTGTGAGTTTTATTGCCTGTTTTTTCTGGTTCTCACTCACAGTGGATATCTTGTTTCCCCATGTGTTTTGTTATCCTTGACAGCAAATTATTTGGAAAATTATTTAGAGGAATAATTTGAGGCTGAGGATGATTATACGTCCCTCTAGAGAGGATGTTTGTGGCTTTTGCTAGGCCTTTGGGAGGGTACAAATTCAGAATCAACTTATGTCTGAATTTCATGTTTACAGTCACCAAATGACCCAAGTAACCTGGAACAAAGGCTAGTTCACTTCTGGTTCACCCTTACTATGAGGGTATAGCCGTACTGGGTTTCCTCTCAAAGTGGGTATATAGGAGGCAGTTTAAAATCCTTATCTTAGTGAACCCTGGGCTTTCTTCTCTTTTTTTTTTTTTTTAATTCCCCCAGCACCCTACCAAGCTGCTAAAACTATAGTTCAGCTTCACAGCTGCTACTTCCAATTGGATAAATGACCTTCAGGGCAAAACAGATTTGAGTTCTACCCTTTCCTCTCCAGTTTCTTGCCTTCTCCTAGGTTTTGGTTGGGTAAATCTTCTTCTAGATTTTAGATGGTCAAATGTGATTATACTGTTAGTTTTTTGTTTGTTTGTACTTAGGGTTTTTTTTGTTTGTTTGTTTTCGCTTTTAACATTTCCTCTAGCTCTTTCTAATTATTCAGTTCACTATTACCAAGATGAAATCTCTTTCACTCCATAGTTGACAAAGATTTCTCCTATATCTGAAGAAATTTAAATAATTACTGGTTCTACTGTGGTTCAACCCTTCTTCACAAAGTCCTTTATTTATACATTTAGCATATGGTTTAGGAGATTATAAACAAAAGGCTCCTTTCTCTCTCCTTAAGAATAAAGTTTGAGGGGGAAAGGCTTTTTTATGGCCATTTTTATGGCTAAGAAACTCAGTAATTTTCAGTACCTTTGAAAAATCATACTAAACTTTCCAAGTATTTCTGTCCATGTGTTTTGCTATTTAATTGGTGTGGCTAAAAAAAAAAAATCTGGTGGTACATATTATTTGTCCATAAACCCCTCCTTGTTTTATTTTTATCTAGGAATGATGACTGTTTCTATTTAACTATAGTTAAAATTTGTATGATGATCTCAACTATAAAGGAGAAAAGAGTAAAGATTGCTAAGGTATGCATCAAAATCTTATAGGTCTTTATCATTTGTCTTTGCAGAGTAGAATTCTTGGTGGATTTTTTCTTTCCTTCTTTGTGGATTTTCAATATTTTTCTAATTTTCCTAACAGTTCGTATTGCTTCTATACACAATTTTATCTTAAATGTACAAGCATTGTGCACAACTGTATCATCATGATCAGTCATGTAAGCAGATAAAAATTTGAAGAAAAAACTCACAAACATTGCTACTATTTAACTCTGCATGTAGGAATAGTAGTGCATATTTTTTTACTTTTTTCTTTCCTGATTTCCTCTGAAAAGCATTTATTGCTGTTTTAATGGAAAAGAATAATAAAAAATAGAGATTTTTGAGTACAATAATGAGTTATTCACAACTGTGCTTTAGGAAGTTTTCTTTTAATTTAAAAGGCCACAGAAAGGAACTGTCTCAGAGAAACTTTTTAAAAAGCTGTGACATTACTTTAGTTGAGAGGTATTGATTAACAAAAGTACTATATGGTTGTTGCATTTAAAAGTAAGTTCAGATACAAGAGCCATAGCAAAAATAGCTTAAGCAACACATGACTAGTCATTAGATTTAAGTAGGTAGAGACATCAAAATTCTCACATGGTTTGAGGATAGGATGGCCATTCTAAGATATAAGGAAAATGGAAGTTGAAGCAGATTGGAAAGGGTTGTACCTGAACCACACTTCGAATACCTTGTATGCTTTCAGTTACTTATGATTTCTAGGTGTGATAAGTCAGTTTACTAGACTCATTTTGCACGCGTATGTTGTATTAGTTTTCTATGGCTGCCATAACAAAGTACCACAGTCTGGGTGGTTTAAACAACAGAAATTTATTTTCTCACAGTTCTGGAGGCTAGAAGTCCAAGATCAAGGGTTTGGTTTCTCCTGAAGCCTTTCTCCTTGGCTTGCACATGACCACCTTCTTGCTGTGTTCTCACACTGTCTTTCTTCTGTGCACATGCATTCCTGGTATTTTTTATGTGTCCAAATTTCCTCTTCTTATAAGGATACCAGTCAGATTAGGACCCACACTAATGGCCTCATTTTAATTTAGTTAGCTTTTTAAAGGCCCTATCTCTAAATACAGTCACATTCTGAGATACTGAGGGTTAGGGCTCCAACAGATGAATTTGGGAAGGACATAATTCAGCCCATAACAAAGGTAAATTACATTTATGCAAAAAGTTATGAATAAATATTGGTATTCCCAGTGGTATTTTGGATAAATTTTGATGTTTAATATATTCAAAGAATAAAATGTAAGAGAAATTTTAAGAATAGCTCATTGGAAAATTTCTCATGAGTTAAACCAAGTTGCAAGAATAGGAAATAGAAAATGATAACTAACCTACAAACTCAATTTTCTTTAACATACATAGACACACACTTATACATAAAAACATAAGGGAAATATGAAAATAAGAGTGGCTATCTCTGATTGGTGAAATTTCATTGGAGAATTTTCAAGTTCTCTATACTGAAACCTGTCACTTATATAATTAGAAAAAATGTTTAAAGGTAGAAAACATTTTTAAAGGGAGAGACAAACTGATTTTTATTAGTATTAGTCTTTGGTTGCAATCAATAGAGGACAACTTTGTATAATTTAGGCAAAAAGAGAATTTCCAAGAAGGCTATGCTGGTGCTTAGTAAATCAAAGGGGCTGCTGAAACACCAGACCATGGAAAGATCTGGAGTTAGGGCATCTCTGGGGAATCCGGACAGCAGGAGTTTACTGACAGTTTTATCAGTGAGTCACAGCTGAGATGCCTGATCTCTGACTGCATTTTCTATCTTGGCACATTATGTTCAAGAGAGTCTGATTGGGCTGGCTTGAGTCTTATACCTACCCCTGGTAGTTGGGGTGGAGCTTTGATTGACAGTCCTACTAACAGAACAGGCCATTCAAGAGAAAGACTTCCTCAAAAGGAAATAAGGGTGATGTTACCAAGGAGGGGTAACATATAGATCTCCACTATAGACTTAGAGTGAGAGATCTATTCAATATTTAAGATCTATATCACATAGTCATAATTAGATCCCAATTTTAATAGGCCACACAGGAGCATTGTCTTTATTATATACCATATTGATACTGAATTTCATTTAAATATCTGAGTGCCATCTGACATGAATTCTACATAATTATTTATCAGACATCTTAGTCATTAAAAATGTGTATGTTGAAAAAAAAAAAAAAAATGGTGTATGTTGGACTTCCCTGGTGGCGCAGTGGTTAAGAACCCGCCTGCCAATGCAGGGGACATGGGTTCAAGCCCTGGTCCGGGAAGATCCCACATGCCGCGGAGCAACTAAGCCCGTGCGCCACAACTACTGAGCCTGTGCTCTAGAGCCCGCGAGCCACAACTACTGAAGCCCGCGCACCTAGAGCCAGTGTTCCACAGCAAGAGAAGCCACCGCAATGAGAAGCCTGCGCACCACAATGAAGAGTAGCCCCGCTCACAGCAACCAGAGAAAGCCCGCGCTCAGCAACAAAGACCCAATGCAGCCAAAGATAAATAAATAAATTAATAAATTAATTAATTTTTAAAAATGTGTATGTCATACATAAATTCTCTGATCTCTTTTGTGAATCCACAATTATCTTAAAATTAAAAAATTAATTTAAAAAAGTATTATATTGTTATTGTTATTCTTTTTTTTAAAAGAGTTTTTTTAAAAGAATTCTTTTTTCTTTTTTTAAAAATATAATCTAAAATTTTTATGTTGTTTCCTATTTAAACAAAATCAGATTCCACTCTCAGTGAGTGAACCAGGGTGTCAAGGAGGCACAAGTTTTACTAGGTCACTGTTCACTTTTCCTTACAAGTTATTAACAGCAGGTCGTTAAATGGCCTGAAACTTTCTGGACCAAATATTGACTACTTTTTGTCAAGTTTACAAGTATTCTCTTACAGCCACTTTTAAAATCCATAGTAGTGATCTATTTCTCACATTTTACTTGTCAAAATCATTTAATCCCCTAATGTTATGCTTTAGAAAACTCCCTTGGAAGGTCTAAATAAATTATATCTACTGGTTTTCCTTTATTTTCTTAAAAATATCCTCCCAAGTATCTGAAATATCAGATATGATTCATACCTACAAAACTATGAAAGCAATATTCTTCTCAATGCATATAAAAACCTAATGTCACTTTCAGCTCTTTTCCTAAGTACTGAAGTTGTTTCAGCAGTTTAGAATGCCCATAACATCACAGTTTTCATGGGCTGTAAACTGGAATTTTAAATTTCTCAGATCTGTTTATCCTGTAAAGTGATTATGGATACTCACCACAAGAACAGGCACTTTTAAAAAAATGTACTGTTAAAAGGTCATGAATGGGAGAAATGTCAGAGATAACAAAGTCCAGATGTTCAAAGATCAACTAATATCAGCATACAGGAATCATGCAGATATTAGCCAGAGATGGACAGTTAATACAAAATACCAGCAAAACGAATAGGAACAATCAGTTTATTACCGTTTTGAGAAACCAAACAATAGAGCTTTCATACTTCCTTTATTCCATTTCAAAAGCTTGTGTTCTTCTCAGGTTTTCTTCTCATTTCTTCCAAACAACTTTATGTTTCAAATCAAAATAGACCTCAGGAGAAGTGAAAAACTTCTCATTTCAAGGCACCAGGATAATTAGATGTGTGATTATATCCTAATGACTTGATTTTCTGAATCTGCTTCCAAACACATTGTGAAGTGAGTCCTAATATGGACAATGAGAAACCTTGACTGATGGATGTCTCTATTCTGTTGAAAATTCACTGAATCATGCTAGATTGGTTTCCCACACAAAACTAGAAAATAGTTTATTAAAAAAAAAAAAAAATTAACATTAAAATGAATGTTTCCTTATTCTCCATCAGATTCTTGATCTGTGCTCCCTAAATATAGGCTTAGCATGCTGTATTCCATACTCCCTTAACCCAGAGTTGTAGGTCTGGCCAGCAGTTATCACAGGCAACATACTCAAGAAATAGCTAGGAAAAGAAAATCGCTGCCCCATGCCAGTGTCTAAAGATCAGCAATTTCTCATTTTAAATCAAAGCCTGTTTCATTGACGGCTATGAAAGGCCTATAAATTCCCAAGAAAAAGCTTTCCACAGGGATGATTTCTGTGACTGTCTAGATAGAGTAAGGAAGAAATGTTCCACATGATCTTGTGGGATCCCACAGCTTCGATTATCACCTCTGTGAGGATAATTCCCAGATCTGTGTCTCCAAATCTGTGTCCCCAGTGTTCAAGCTCATAATTTCAGCTGTGCACTGGACATCTCCACCTGGGTGTCCGCTGAGCCACCACACTCAGTGCATTCTATATAAATGCATTTTCTCATCCACACATGCCCCCTTATGATATTCCTAGTCTCTCTTAATAACACAATTATCTTTCCTGATACTCAGAAATAAGGACTCAAAGTCAGTTTTTTAAATTTATCTAACTTATGGTTTTCCCCCATATTAGATTACCTGCCATGTATTGATGACACTTTCTTGAAAATTATTTTTAGTTTCCATTTCTATTTTCCCTGCCACCATCTTAGTTCATTCCAAATCATTTCTGAATGGATTGAATTCTAAATGAATAATATAGAATATCACTAATTGGGGGTTGAATTCTAAGTAAATAGTGCATGCTTCCTTTAATTTAGGCACTACTGCATTTATAAAATCTAATCTTTATTCTCTAAATTTTTATTTACTACCTTCCCAATCACTCATTCATTAGCTCATTTGTTCAAAATTTTCTTTCAATGGTCTAGTCACTAAAGATAGAGTATATGGTCCCTGTCTTCACAGAGCTAAAAAGTAAAGAAATGGGACTTCCCTGGTGGTGCCGTGGATAAGAATCTGCCTGCCAATGCAGGGGACATGGGTTTGATCCCTGGTCTGGGAAGATCCCACATACCGTGGAGCAACTAAGACCATGCACCGCAACTATTGAGCCTGCACTTTAGAGCCCACGAACCACAACTACTGAGCCCTCACACTGCAACTACTGAGCCCACATGCTGCAACTACTGAAGCCCAAGCACCTAGAGCCCGTACTCCACAACAAGAGAAGCCACCGCAATGAGAAACCTGAGCACCACAACGAAGAGTAGCCCCCGCTCGCCACAACTAGAGAAAGCCCGCGTATAGCAACGAAGACCCAACGCAGCCAAAAAAAAAAAAGGGGGGGGAAAGGATTAAATTATTTTAGATATTCTTAAGTGCTGTGAAGAATGTTATAATGTGATTTGATAAAGAAAGACAAAGAAGTGCTACATTAGATAGATAGATCAGGAAAAACCCTTCTGAATGATCAGAAGTAGCCAGTCATGTGAAGATCTGAGGGACAAGCATTTTCAGAACAAAGAAACAGGCCTGGATGAAAAAAAAAAAAAAAACTAGTATGTTTAATAAACAGAAGGCTGCGATGAAGAGTGGCCCCCGCTTGCCACAACTAGAGAAAGCCCTCGCACAGAAACGAAGACCCAACACAGCCAAAAATAAATAAATAAATTAATTAATTAAAAATAAAAATAAAAATAAACAGAAGGAAAACTAATGGCGTAGAAATTTTCTGAACCCAGAACATGAAGGTGTGAGAAATATTTAGAAAGGCACGAGAACAACTCTTGTACGGTGTTCAAATCATAAATAAAAAGTAGGATGTGAGGATCAATTGGACAGTTTGTGACATGAACGTGACATTATCTAAAAAGATGACACTAACTGCTGAGTGAAGAATGATTTCAGAGACTTCTGAGTCAAGATGGCAGACTGAGTTTACACTGAAACTGCCCCCTCTTCTCCCTTTGCATGAAGTTGATCAAAACAAAGAAAAATAGTTCTTTCAGAATCTTATTTCTGAACCAGAAAGGAAATACTTAATAGTAATTAAAGTGCGTAGGCATGAGAAAGTGGAACCTGATAGAGACTGTTTGTCACCAGAGTATCAATGCTTATGCTGGGACAGAAACCTCTGCACAAATTTGGGAACCGCAGGCCTATAAAAATCATCATAATCCCCTTTGCCATGACAAATAAGAATCTAGGCAATGTATTTCCTCCATGTCTATCAGCCTTGCTTACCAATGCTCCCTCTGAGCATCGTGTATTGTAGACAGATCAGAGTACTCAGGTTTCCGAACATATCCTGTCTTTTTACTGTTCACTTCTTTGTAACTGCTTTTCTTTTGACCTACAATACCTATCACATCTCTTATCCCAACAACATAAATATATTTTCTCATATTTATACATGGAATTTTTATGGCTGCTATACTTATTGTTAAAGCACTCCTAAAGGCTTAATAATGGGGACAATATCACTTCTTGCCTTATAGGGTGAAATCTCAGCTACTGTCATCCATGGTGACTGTGTGTCAACAGCATACTCCTTCCCATTACATTCTTCAAACAAGAAACCAGAACTCACTGGCAGGTACTTAGCAAGTAACTAAGGTAGAATTTTTTTTTTTTTTTGGTATTAATTGTAAAGATGACAACATGGTTATCACTAGTTCCAGCATATTAGGATTGAAGATAAACATACCACTTGAAGATATTAAAGAATCTTAAAGCCAAGTGCTTAAGAGTGTGTGTATAAGCGTCTTGTAAAGGACCGTGATTATTTTATAAGATAAAGTGTGGATAGGACAGTGTCCAGAATTTTTATAGGCATGTGAGCTTTGATCATACCAGAAATCTGACATTTATATGCCTGATTTGATTTTATATTTGTTATTGTTGTGATGGTGATGGCGGGGTGTATGTGGTGAGGGGTTATGTGTTTTTAATTAGTTCTCTTTTATTTTCCATTTGTATTTAAGTCTTTGTTAAATCGCAGCCAGTGGGGCAGTGCAGGCAGCATCTGAGTAAGGAAAGTCAAGAAAAAAATAAAAGCAAATTTTTTCCTTAAAAAGATAGTATCTGTGGGCAGCGATCAACTGTCACATCCTGATTTTTCAAATGAAAAATATCCTTCTAGTTTTAATATCCAAGATTATCACATTTGAATATACATATCTATTAGCAGAAAAAATTGAGCAACCTTTTATAAACCAAATATATGCTTTTTTTAATTTATGAATTAAATATATACATTTGTATTAATTAGGGGGTCGCCAGAGAAATAGAACCAATAGAAGATAGAGAAAGAAAGGGAGGGAGAAACTGAGAGAGAGAGAGAGATTAATTATAAAGAATTGACTTGATTAATGAAGCTGACAAGCCTCAACATCTGCAATTGGCAAACTGGAGACTCCAGAGAGTTGATGGTATAAGTTCCAGTCTGAAAACTGGAAGACACCAATGTCCATCTCAAGCCAGACTTAGGGTATTCCCTTTTACTTCCAGGAAAGTCAGCCTTTTTGCTCTATTCAGGCCTTCAACAGATTGGATGAGGGCAACCCACATTAGGGGGAGCAACCTGCTTTAGTCAGTAGTGATTCAAAGTTAACCTCATTCAAAAATCACCCTCAGAGACACACCCAGAATAACATTTTACCAACTATCTGGTCACCTGTTGGCCCAGTCACATTGACACATAAATAAACCATCACACATTACTGAACAAAAATATCTGGCACATTAAAAAATAAACATTTTAAATAATTAGTTCAAAAATATTAAAAGCTATTTTAGTATTTTCTTTCTAACTGATCCACTATTACTTAATTAAAATTTTGGGCAAGTCTTCTCTTGGAGATCATTCCCTCGAAGATCTTTGCTTATGGTTGTTAAAATTGTACCTTTTCTTTAAGTCAGCATTTATATTTCTAATCAAATGTAACTCCTCTCACTTCTGTCCTCCTGTTACATTTACATGCCCTTCTTTTAGCAATCAAGTCAGTTTGTCCCTTGGTAGATATATAGAGATGTCTATGTATTAACCTATTTCTCTGAGTGAGTTGCTTGGCTATTAGTACCAGAGTCATTAATTCTAAATCCCTAGAACAATGTGGGCTGTCTTGTTCCTGGTAAAATGCTCAAAAAGTGTTTGTTGAGCTAAATAAAATTGCTTAAATAAAAAGACTTAATTTCCTATATAAAAATGAAAGGATTTACCAAAATGAGTAGAGGATCATATTTAAAACACATCTAGTTAGAATTCTGGATACATACTTTTCACGTCAAAGGCTCAAGCCCAATCCCACATTTCAATTTCACACCACAGAGCAATTTCCTGACGAATATTCTAAATTGCAGTTCTCTGAGAACTTGAGCAAAGACATCCCCTCTCCCCTCATACAGTTTAACTTAATGCAAAAAGACCCCCATTTGAAACCTGAGTCAACCTGTGGGTAGAGAACCCTGTAGAGTGGGGAAACTTTATTTCTAGTCTCAATTGCGTTCTTGGTTCAGGGGGCATAATGACTTCATTGAACCCCTCAGAATAAACTACTCATTCCTCGTTGAGCACTTTCTTACAGAAAAGAGTTGAATCTGTTAATCAAATGGTTAGCCAATAGTGGCCTGAATAAATGGTATTGATAAACATTTTAAATGATGTAAAAGTAAGGTCATTTTAAAATAGAAGTTGTTACCATAAATACGTGATGGTGGACACTAAAATGTCGGTGGAATAAGATGTGAGAGTGGGAGTAAAGAATTTCAACCAGGAGAATCAGTAAATTTTCATGCTACACAATTTTTGGAAAGCTTCTCCTCCTCCATTTTTCCAAAGCTATCACTAGCCTTCAAAATTTCTTGAGAAAAGATCCTAAAGTTACCCAGACCCAGAAAGATGTATTTTTAGGCTGCCAGTGGGCCAGATATGAAGTTGCACTTATCGACACAATCCTAGAGAGAATGGAATATTCCCTGGGACTTCAAAGCAACCCGATTTAGAATCAACACTGAAGATTTTCGAGATGGATTGGTTTGCCTTGTAGAGCAGAGAAAGATTGGCACCATGGTTGCGGGGGGGGGCCTTGCAGCATAAGGCTTTGTCCATCTGGACAGGGGGTAGAGGGCTGTTGTTGCCAACTCCTCACTGCATGTCTGGGTGTAGACATGTCTAAATCAAATCAAATAAAAATGTCTGTTACACTAAGGCAAAATGTTTTTAAAGTCATACATAAAGAAAATTTAAAGGAGGATAGATCTGTCCTCTATCCAGGTCTATCCTGGAAAGATTAGTGTTGAGAAAGCACTGTGAAGTCAGGTCAACAACCTAGCATGCGTAAGGAATCTCTAGCTTTGCCACAATAATTGAAAATAGTTGACAGAAGCAAGGCTGACTAAAGAATTTCCCTGGTTATTATTTAGAGAGAAACCCTACCTCTATGGTGCAGCTAAGATACTGTAGTACTAAAATGCCATGAACACAGGGGCCTTAATTTTTTTGTTAACTGCCATATACTCAGAATCCAGCACCAAGTGTTGCATATAGGAGGCACCCAAAATATTTTTTGCAAGTTCGAATGGGTAGAGTGACACAGTGGATATCTACCCACATGCTCACAGCCTTAGCCCCTTGTATTGTTTAAACAAGGCTGAATTTCTAATCTTAATTTTACTCTTCGATATTCAACTATTAAGGTAAATAACATAAATAATGTAAAATGAAAGGTAGGGAAGGGAAAGTTAGGATGTCCTGTCAAATTCAGTATCATCCTGACTCATAATCTTTGAGAAATCCCTCTGGGTTTCAGTTTCCTCAGTTATAAAATGAATGGCTTAGAGAAAATGATCTTTCAAAGATTCCAGTATAAATTTCCCATATAACTGTTCTTTTTTTTTTTTTTTCTTTACAGGTATTGATTTTTGTTTTTCCTTCTCTGTATTTTTTTTTTAATTCTTTCTTTTTTCCTCTGGATTCCCTTTTCTCTTCCTCTTTCCTTTCCTCTCTCTTCTCTCTCTCGCTCCCTCTCTTTCACTCTTCTGTCTCTCTCTCTCCCAGGCCCTGTTCCTCTCCTCTTCCATCTCTTTTAGATAGACAGATGATAGATAGATCATCAATCTCATCTTTTTTGAAGGCAGATATCAAATGTAATTATACAAACTATGGATGTCTGAATGGAGTCACAGAGTGTGAGATCTTTACTTTCTGACTTAAGTAGGTGAATAATGCCAGAAGTTTGCTAAGTTCTTCCATATCAGAGGAGTCTATATCCTTAATGGATAAAGTGATTCCTAGAAATATCTTGCAAATTGCATGCCACTACCTTGAGGCTTAAGAGCATTATGTAAATGCCTGATGTCATTTTCATTAATGATGATTTCTTTTCCTGAAGGGGGGAAAAAAGTGAGTCCTATTTAATGAAAATGTTTACCCAAGAATTTTTTCCCCAGTAGCCAAATAACTGCAACACATTGAAGTATCAAATCAAATTTATATGGCATTTTGTAAGCATGTAACATAGCTTTGGTTATGCAGTAAAGAAAGCAGGTTTTCAGAATTTTATGGCGTGGTGTCTGGAGAGAGGTTTTTATAAGAAGCCCAGTTCTCTTTGGGGAGCTAGTTATGGTCAGTGCCCCGAGGCTTCAGCAAAGCCATTGTCTCCAGAAGCTTCACCACCTGGCTTGGAGCTTTTGTTGGGTGTACTTTTCTCATTATTTATTGTGGTTACAAGAAAAGTCTAGTATAAATATATTGAATAAACTGTAATCACAAGTTTATTAGTGTAAAGAAATTTTATGAGTTATTCAATTCAAAAACATATTTTAAAAAGGAAAACAAAATACATAAAACCAAGTTGACCACAAGAAAAGAATTTTCTTCATTCCAATTTTTTAATGTAAAAAATCAAATGCTCCTGATCTTCATTCTCACTCTTCAGAGGAAACTGCTATGAATATTTTCTTGTGTTTATATAGCTCTTGTTATGTGTGTATGTATCTTTCTTTCACTTATTATGCATTGACATTTTTCCATAGTGAAAACTTAGGTCTATGCATTAAAATCTGTCATAAAATCTATTAAATGGTTATGCCATAATCTATCAAGTCTCTTGATGATGGATGAAAACGTTCTCCCCACTTTAAAAATACAAATATTAAAACGTGTGTATTTATATATTAATGCAATATAAAAATGTTGCATTAAACATCTTTGCCTACTTGAATTAGTAGAGCTATTGGAAAAAGTTCATAAAGATGGAACTGTTGGGTCCAACAGTATGTGCATGTTAAATTTTGATAGATGATGCCAAATTTTTATCCAAAAGGAACATGCCTATATTTCTCCAGTACTGAGTAATACCGCATATTTCATCTTTTCCTGTCTAAATGCTGAAAAATTATATCACATGGTTCTAATTTCCATCTTATTATGACTGAGGTAGAACATCTTTTCATGTGATTGTTGGTATTTCATCCTGTGGATTCCTAACGTGAACACATCGTTAATTTGCAGCCTCAGTAAATCCTCTCAGTTTCTGCCAAGTTTCCTTAGTGGCTACAAAAGATTCTTAAAATAAATATGCCCCCTCACCACTCCTCACCAACAGTGACATAACATAACAATACTGCCTCATTCAGAAAATGTTAGAGGGGAGGAGAGAGACAGAGAGATAGGGAAAGGCTAGAGAGAGACCAGTAGTGAAGCGTGAGCTCCTGAGTGATGTAATTTTGAATGTCATACCTGAGGAAAAAGAGGTATGCCCTGTTCCGTCAAGTGAGAGGGAAACTGTGGCAATTCCAGGAATTTGCTGTGATCCTTGCTAGCCATCTTTACCCAGGCAGTGGTAGTGGGAGAGATAGAGTCCAGAAACTATAGTAGCATCATAGTTCTGCATTGGGTTTGCAACCAAAGGTAAATTTATTTTCCAACGTCCTCCTCTAACAGCATTCTTGTAAATAAGTAAAGACAAGTGCCTATAAATCTCTTACTTATCTATCCGCTCCTGCAGAGATTACATACCTAGGAGAATGACTTCAATCACCAGACTCTCCCACCTCTCCTATATAAACTGTGAGTGAGTGAGACATGACAGGCAAGTTGGGGGTTCTAGGAAAACTGATTTTCATTTCCAAGCATGAGTAACTCAGATGTGACTGCTTTTGCTCACAACACATTCAGTGACATGCCCTCACTCTATTTATGTGTCAGGACTATGGAGTGACAAAACTGAGGAATCATACATAAAAATCCACTCTCCTTACTGTATTGCCATCCTTCAGAAAGGACCTTTCCATTCATCTTTCTCCATTTCTAAAGACAAAAAAAAGTAACTAAGAACAAACCTGACCTTTTTTATTTATTATGATTTGTCAGTCATTTTCGTTATCACCTCTTGTCTCATGCACTGTCCGCTGGCTTGTGCTGAAAATAAAAATAATTGAGGGAGGTGAGGCTGATACACAGAAGAGCAGTGATGATAACATGAAGGGGGGGAATATAGAGAATCCTTAAAATGATAAAAATCAGTAGTTGATCTTTTTTAAAATAGGGACTGGGCTCACATTTCCCTCTGTTGCTGTGGAAGGATTATTTTTAGATTTGTGTAAGGAAACAAGTTCTAAAAGAGGGTCCTCTGCCAGCTCCATGGCTCTTCAGGCAAAGGCAAGGTCAAGTACCCTGATCACTAGAGCAGCTTGTGGGTAACAAAGAAGTTGGTCCTCCTTCAATGTTCCCTGTGGCCTAGACGTGTGCATACTTTCTTTGACATTAATGGGACTTCAGTGCCCATGAGAGACTTGTGGACTTACAAATGTATAAGAAGGACTTCAAGTTCACAGATTTGTACATTTGGAAATTATTTTACTATATTCTCCTTTATTCTTTCTTTGCCATGATTTTTAAAAACTAAAGCAAGTATGTGTATTTAATGGAGTATGACATGCTGGGTATGTGAAAAGCTGCACGAATCACATCTATGAGTTCCTGGTTTGTAATCTAAAACAAGACCAATCTTTGACAAAATTTTGGAGTCAGTGTTAGGAGAGGTGTATTTTTATTGATCGCAAGCAGCCAGTTACCCAGCAGCCAGGGGAATGAGTCAGCGGTATATTTTTTTTCTTTTTTTAAATAAATTTATTTATTTTTGGCCGCGTTGGGTCTTCGTTACTGCGTGCGGGCTTTCTCTAGTTGCGGCGAGCGGGGGCTACTCTTCATTGTGGTGCGCAGGCTTCTGATTGCGGTGGCTTCTCTTGTTGTGGAGCACGGGCTCTAGGCGCACGGGCTTCAGTAGTTGTGACTCGCGGGCTCTAGAGCGCAGGCTCACTAGTTGTGGCTCACGGGCTCTAGAGGGCAGGCTCAGTAGTTGTGGTGCACGGGCTTAGTTGCTCCGCGGCATGTGGGATCTTCCGGACCAGGGATCAAACCCGTGTCCATTTCATTGACAGGTGGATTCTTAACCACTGCGCCACCAGCGAAGTCCAAGTCAGCAGTGTTTTAATAATTCTATTTACTCTGAGAAAACCAAAGGTTTCCATTGAATAAATATGATTCTGTTTACTCAGTGACAAATACAAATTGGAAAATAAACTTGTTTTTCAGAAACTCCAGAATCACGTAATCCATCTTTGAAAATAGAATTCTTTCTTACAATAGATTCTGGGATTCTTTTCTTTTTTTTTTAAGTACTGCGGAACCTAATCCTTGATATGTTTGAGTAGTAAATTTCCTTTGGACCCTATTTTAGTCATTTCCTACATTCCATGAACAGGATATGGGAGGAGTGGCTGCTTCCCATTTATCTAATCTCTCTCTAACCTCCGAAACTAAAGGTTAAATTCAACTCCATTCTTGCCCGTGGGCTGACGGAGGGCATCATTCAGCCATAGTAACCACCCACTTAATTTTCTTTATGGTGAATTATCCTCTCCTGATACCAATGCTAAGCGGCCGAAGGAATAGAATCTGTGAGTCCCATTCAAAAATACCTGAAAGCTCTCTAGCATGAGCAAAGAGAAACAGTAATAGAACGTTCATCACTACAAATAGCTTCAAAGTAGTATCACGTAAACACAAATTTTTCTATCATAATAGTTATCTCCTTTTCTATGGTGAAATTGTAATTGTTAAATATTTAACTAATAACAGTGTAATAAGTATAATCTCCTTTCCTTCGTGTTTGAAGATGATGGTATTGCTCTTGCAATGTTGGGCCTGTAATTCAGATTATTGTCTAGTTATGAGGAAAATTTGGAATTTTCTATTCATTATAATGAAAATGGGGAAAAATAGAAAAAATAACACATGGTTTAAGGAAGCATGAAGGGAACTTTGTAACTTTACATTTATCATTTGTGTTCTATATAGGGACAAGATACAAATAGAATAATAAAATAAGGATTAAAGGCATAATTGTTTACAGGGTCAAAAGACTTGAGAAGACATTGCTGCATTTGCCATTGGTCTGTGCATGGCTAAACTTTTTACTCTATAAATGAGAAAAAGTAGTTTTTTACTTTCCTCACTAGTTTCGTGATATCATCTCATCCCAGAAGAGCTGCCTCTTGAGAAAAATGAATGATTAACCTGGGATTCTGGGAGTTTGCTTTACTTGCTGGTAGAGATCACCTAACTTTGTATATTTGTCCAAGATACAAATGGGAAAAATAAGAAATTAGGAACAAATAGAGGGCCAGAAATATAATGACAGTTAAAAAATACTATTATCGGTAAATTCATCAGTTTATAAACTTATCAAAAGAGTTCTCTTTCATTTTCTACTTGCTTAAAAAGTATTGTCTTCAGTATTCTCCCAGGTGTAAATTCTAGAAGTAAACATTAATATACTATTTAAGAACTAACTAATGCCTTAGTATAATTTTGAAACAAACTAATATGATGATAAAGAGCACCCCGACTCCCAAACTGAAATGTGGTTACAGTCTCCGAACCCATGGTCTTTTTGATAAGAGATGAGTTGGGGATGTAATCTGACCCTTCTCTATCTTCTGCTCCCGGAAGAAACAGAATGGCCTTATGTCTGCAAGGTTATTGGAGGCAAGGGAAATGCAGATCAGGTTGTACTTATAAACTTTTTAGAACTCTTTGAAAGATGACCCAAATAGAAAAACCATTAAATTTGCATTTAGAATTAAAATTCAAAAGGATATGGAGGATAATTACTTTATAAGCAAATGTAAAATGAAAAACTTGCAAAAGTAAGGCATTCACCAATGAAATACCATAAGGTTAGATGTAATTCATATTTTAATAAAGGAATGGCCATAAATGGTATCTTCTGAAATTCAGTTGCCTAAGGTAGGTCTTTACCTCCTGAAAAAATTGTTTCACTGTCTGACACTCCTAGCAACTAGAGGTTATGGATAGAAAGAAGCCAAGACCGCCTCTGCCTTCCTCCCCCGTGATGACAAGTCTTCTCCCAGCAGTCAGCTTATCTTCCGATAGAAAAGAATCCTTTCATAAGACCTTTTAATAGTCTTCAGTGGCTTAAGTTTCCATGCGGAAAATTGCACCAGCATTCTGTCAGCAAGTTGGTGATCTCTGATTCTATATGCTCTATTTTCTTTTACAATGACAAACATTTTCTCTACTGAGCACTAGAAGGATCTAATAATAATAATTTTATAAATTGTTATTATCTTTTATTTAATCATCTAATTACTTTTACAGTGATGTGGCACTCAACGCACCATCTTCTGATCTTAATTTGGCTTCACAGCCTTTCCAACCAGAGAGAATGCACAACCCAGCAATGTAAGGGCAGCTGCTGTAAATTGAAAAGATTTTCCAGCAGGCTTGTCAATAAAAAGGACTGGTCACCGAGGCTGGGGGGTGGAACTGAGCCTGCAGGTGGAGTAAAGCAGTCAGTTTTCGGCAGGGGCTGTCCTGGAGGAAGGAGACCACATTGGCCATTACAGAGATCTGAAGTATTTTTCCTTCATTCTTGTTTCTCAATCCAAACTAGCAGGCCTAACAAATCAAACTGGTGGCAATAACTAGAAGCAAAGTATTAGGAAGAATTAAACATCTCTCTTGTGACATGTTATAAAATCTCAGACCGTGACAGGATTGCAATCAAGTAAAGTGCTGTAGATGGCAAAGCACCGCACTGTAGCAGCTCCTTAGTTGCTTTTCCTTCTGTCAACACTGTGAAACACAACTTTTCCCTTGGAAAAGGAGGTGATGTCAACTTTCCCTTGCCATCTTCTAGTCCTGTGTCCTGTGACTGGTTCCCTGATATGCTTGTGGTTTATTACTCTTTTTCATGTGAATACATTAGGCTGCCTTGTTAGTGGACCATACTGTACTGGCATGCAACTCCCATTCTTAAGGTTAGGATTATTGATGATGTCTCTACTGGCTTAGAATAGTGGCAATTTGACCCTCTGGCTAAGTGATATATGGGAATTGGTTCTCGATTATTCTCTACTACTCAAAATTCAAAAGAGCAGAAGAGTTGCAGGAACAAAAATAGTCAAACATACCACCTATCACTAGTTTACTTTGCATCTAACATAAAGATATGACTTTGCATGGAAAAACAACCCAATCTTGAATGAAAATCAGAAGGCCTACCTTGTAATCTTGGCACTTCCCACTATATAGGTAAGTGACCCAGGGAAAGGCGTCCTGTCTGCCTCTAAACTTGCAGAGTTCTAAGAGCCAGACATGAAGTCCTGTTCTTGGATAATATGCCAAGTCAAGACTTAGTGAAATATATATTTTGTATGTAAAATAGTATAGTATGTATTTTTAAATATTTCTAAGTTCTGTCACAACTTTATAATTCCCAGTTCCCCTTTCACTTGGTAAATTTGCCTCTTATTTAGGAGAGATCAAAAGTCACAATTCGAAAACTGTAGGGTATAGTCCAGTAAGTGATTCAACTTCTGTCATTTATGCAAATATATCCCTCTACTATTTTCTACTCAAAAATATTTTAGAATTTAAAGGGAAAATACTGACAATAACCTCTTTTGCCCAAACAAAAAGTAGTCACTAAGTGAAACACAGTCTTTCACAGGAAAGGAAGCATTTTGTTGAGCAGTTAGTTCCCAAGGTGAGAAGTTCCCACTTTAAAGTCCCACGCAGAAATAAGGTCTAGGGACAGAACAAAGATGGATGAACTCAGCGTGAGTCAGTTCTGGGTTTTGTAACATTAAAAAACAAGATAGATTTACTAATTAGTGCTTTGATCTATAACTTCAAATGGATTGTGAGTTTCCATTTATATTGCAGAAGGTTCTGAAGGTAATAGTTATTTGCTAAAGAAATGGTAAAATGGCAGAAAGGCTGTGGGTACTCACTTCTTCATTCATTCAGCAATTTTCTTCTATTTAATGTTTTTGGAGCATGCATAAAAATTTGTGACACTTTAATTTTCCTTTGGAATTGGCTATAATAAAGAAATGGCAGTCAGCTTCCCATCCTTGGTCTGTGAATGGAAATTTTGAGGACAGAAAAATTTATCTCACCCACCTCATGTAACCTACAGGAAACATGAAGCAGTCTTGATTGTTTTTCTCTCCTTTCCTCTGCACTTATTTCTGTTGAGAGTAAGATGTTCAGGGCATCATTGAAGTGAGTGACTGTGTGGAAGGGAACAATGGGAATTTGTGTGGGACCCAGACAAAGCCAAGGACATTATAGCCATGTCAGTTTTATTGTTTTTGTCCAGAACAGAGAAATTCAGAGGCTAGTTCTAATTCCCTCCCGCTTCCAAGTGAATTCAACCTGAATGCTGTGTTTGCAGAATGTGAATTATTGGATCTTAATCCCAAATAAGTCAGAAATGCCAGTGTGAATACTCCCACAGCAACCTTAGCTGTGCCCTCTCATGCATAAGGATTACTCTGGGACATGGAGCCTGTCATTACATGGTTATGTAATACAACTTCTGAACAACTCTGGAAATGCTCAGTTACAAAAGCGACCATTTTGAATCTGTGCAGCTGACTATGGCCGTCCACTTTCTTCTATTTGAAAGGCAAAAAAAAAAAAAAAAATAGAAGTGGGATAAAAAAGTTGTTTTCAAATTTAGAAAAGCTTTTCAACATGCATAAAGATGTTTATAGACTTAACTTTCAGTTGAGTTTTTTCAACTGAAATTTCCTTATTCTTCTCCATAAATGTATCTCTTACACATTTTAGAGGGAAAAAATCCAATTTAAGTCTAAATTAAATTAGGCCAAATAATTAGGGGAAATTATTTTCTGGTTAAATTCACATTCTTAAATGATTTGAATTGGGAAAATATTCAAGAATTGTCATAAAAATCAAGAGAAATGCTCAGTTTCTACATATCCATAAAGACTGAATCAGGGATTATAGAGAAAGTATTAGAAAAGTAATTGTTAAGGACTGTGATGTCACTTATATCTTCAGCCTGATCACTTCTCCCTGAGCCAGAACATAGGTAGCCTTAATTCAGTGAAAATGATGACTATTCATTTCTTAGGCATATCTTTTATTCCACACTTGTGCCAGCTTTACTATGGTGTAAGTGCTATGCCATTTGCAGTCAGGCAGATTTGAGTGTGAAGCCCAATCATCCCCCTTGATGACTGTTTCTAACTTGGTTTACTCATCTATAAAATGGGATAACACTAACCTCTATATTTTGAAATAATATAATGAAAACTTTGAACACAGGCTTGCACATAATAAATACTTAGTACATATTTTTCTCCTGTCCTTTCCTCACATGTATCAAAGAGTTACTATGCATATGTGGAATAATTTTCAACCAAAAACTACATAAAATAGTTTGAGGAAATGACTGTGGTATAGAGGGAAAAATACAGGCTTTGGAATCATAGAGATTTTGATTTAATTCTCAGCTTTACCATCTCTTAGATTTGTAATCTTCAGATTTCAACCTTTGCATTGATGAAATGGGGATAGAAATACCTACAGGGTAAGATTTTTGGTGATTAAATGTGCAAAGTTCCCAGCATAGCATAGTGCCTGCCACTAGGTAGAGCACTAATAATGACCACGGACATTATTTACTGTCCTAATTTTGATTTAAAGGGCACAACGCCGGTATTATCAGAAGTCATACTGGAGAGAGTCAGTCATGAGTGGAGTGTAAGAAATAAAAGTGAGAAGACTAGAAATTTAAAAATTTTAATGAAAGGATATAAATGTAACTTTTGACAATAAATGATTGTCATTCAAAAAGAAAATACTTTATCCTAACTTAATAAAATCGTGTATTAATTGGAGTATAAAATATATTACATTGCTTTCATTATTTCTTACCTGAGGGGAATAATATTTTTTCCCTCAGACTGAGTATAAATATGGCAATACTTCATGGGAAAAATGAAAGTCTGACATAATTGCATAAGGGTTATTTTTGTCATCACTTATATGAGACTCAAACTTTGACAGATAGTTTGTAGTCATTTATTATGAAGTCATATTATACCTTCCCTTTTATCACACCACCTAGCATGTATTACATATATCTTAAATAGGAACTAAAATTCTTTAATTTCCTTTCTGTATTGAATTTTTATGGTGAATCAGTTTGCCTATTACATACACAAAAAACAAATCAACTGATCAATAATCCTTATTAATTTGGTACATTTAAAAGGTCTACCAAATGCTTGGAAGGAAATGAAAATTCATTTATTTTCATCTGCTTTCCAGCAACACAAATTGTTCAAGTCCTCTACCCATGTGTCCTTTTTTTTTTCTGTATTTGTTTTGTAGTCATGGTGTTTGCAAATGTCCATGTTGGAAAGCCAGTTAAGCAGCACTAAAGAGTTACAGCTTTTTTGCCACTCCTCCACCAGACTCTGCAAGGGCTTCTAAGAAAGCAGCTTACATTCACTTCAGAATGTGTGCATCCATCTCCTTCACATTCTTATGCCAGGGCCTCTCATAAGAATGCTCCTTATAGCCAGCCCAAGGAGGCCAGATTTAATGTTAGGAAAAATGTAGTAACATAGGGAACACAGAGTTAGAACTAAAATGCCATGCCATGTTGAACCATTAAGCTATGGCTTTATTCAGAGCTCATCGGCTGGAGGAGAGGCGGCAGCTCAGACATTTTAATAAGACTTCAAGGTCAGGTCATTGGTAAGATTTCAAGGTCATTCTTAAATCTGTGGAAGATTGAAAGACTTTAATCTCCAGCACAATTCATTCACTCTATTTATTCAACAAATATTTATTGTGTCTATCTACAGGCCAGGCACTCTTCTAGGTTCCAAAATTAACAATGAATATAACAGACAAAAATCCCCATCTTTATATGTAATTTATATTCTGGTAGTGGTAGGCAGATACATAAATAAGTAAACTATACAATAATGTCTGTTGGTAATAGCGGAGAAAATAAATTACCAAAGTGCAACGGACTGTTGGGAAGTGTTGTAACTTTATATAGTGGTCGAAGACAGCCTCACTGTGGAGATACAGTTTGAACAAAGACCTGAAGGAGGTGAGGAGCAAAGCATAGCTGTGTGGATATCTGGGGTGAGTGCTCCCACAGAAGGAACAGAACACTGAAGGTGAGTGGGAGCAGGCCTCATGTTCAGAACACAGTAAAGAAGGCAGGGGTGTGGGAGCCACACAAGTGAGGACAGAGCGAGAATGAGATGGAGAAATGATGTCAGAATTTACAGGCCATTGTAAGGATTTTGGCTTTCACTTGAAGTGAGAAGGAGGACCGCTAGAAGGTTTTTAGCAGGAGAGTATAATAATTGGACTTGCATTTTAAAATAATTCATCTGTTTTCCATGTGTAGAAATGACTGCACAGAAGAGTGGGTAAGAGACTATTGCAAGTAGTTGAGGAGAGATGATGATGGCTAGGGTCAGGGCTGAGTGGTGAGATGGTTGGGAGATATTTGAAAATAAAGCTCCGAGCACATATTTTTGCAATATCTTAGATCAGCAATATTAAGGACCTTCTCAATCTAAGGAAGTGGAGTTTCCTGGAAAATCTTTATTGCCTAATTAAGTAGGGAAAAATACTTTCAAGTGGTCTCCTGAGTCTTTTGTCACTTCACCATCCTTAGCCTTACTGGAATCCCAGGACTCAGCAACTCTTCTGGGTTAATGGGTGGACCATAAACAATGATCTCTCCTTCCATATCCATTTAGGAATGTTGTACTTGGCACAATAGATTTCCAGTAGCTAAAGGCTCATTTCCTTAGGTCGACATACCATCTGGCGGTTAACAAAGACTTTCCTGATGAACCTTAAGATACAGAGCAAGCTGGTTGGGTAGGAACAATGTCCAGCTCTGGAAATGCAGTGGAAGTATTGAGTTTACACTCAATGTGGAAAGCTAGTGCAATCCGCTCCTCCCAAACACCCCACCATTTAAAAGAAAGGATAGAAATTAAACAGCGATTGTAAGGAATTACGAGACTTACAATTGCCTGGAAGTCAGAACAACAAAGCCTTATATGTCGGTACTTCTGTAAAAATTAACTGCTTGATAGCAGTAAAAGTTAGGACTTAACAGCAAAGAGTACGTCTTTATGTACCTTCAAGGATACAGTTATATAATGGCTGTCTTAATTAATGTCCCTCATAAAGTCTAAAGTTTCAATAATATTGCATAATATTCATATATTAATATCTTATATCCCTATCTTGATCTCAAATCCCATAAAAGGAAGTAATATATCTAGGGATGCCTCCATTCAGCAGATATTCCATAAATATTTTTTGAGCTAATATATATTTTACACAACTTTTCCATTTTCCCAGAAAGATATTTTAAGGTCAAATATGATAGTGCGTAATTGAGAATATTCTGAAACAGCAAAACACCATCTTCAGGATGACATCAGAGTACAAGAAACTTCATTTTAAAACAATGTCCATGGCTACAGAGTGCTGGAAGCAGTTCAAAGTTCAGCCTCACTCCACATAGAAAAGTCTGGCACAAGTGACTTAAAGATAACAAAAAATATTGTGTGTCAGTGTGTCAGTCATATTATATGCATTAACCCATGTAACATCACAGGTTATTTCTCACAATATCCACTACCATTTATGAATCTTTACTATGTGCAAACAAATTTTAAGTGTTTTACAAGTATAAAATCTTTTACCAATGATGAAATGAGATCATCAATGCCGCCTCTCCTCCAGCCGATGAGCTCTGAATAAAGCCATAGCTTAATTCTCATTAAATGAGAAACAAGGGCTTAGAGGTTAAGTAATCTGACCATAAGCAAAGATTCCCTACCCAGGTACAAAGCTTACACTCTTAACCAGCACACAATGAATCTACATCATGACTGAAACATAACTATGCATGTGTGTCAGTGTGCGTGTAGATGAATTTATACATATCTTTTAATTGTTTCGTGAAAATAGTTTTGTTCCAATTTGTTTGTATCCCTTAATATACCATACCCAGAACACATGAATTGTTCTGCTCTCTAACATCACATTTTTCTGTTTGGGACTTGTGGATATATGAAGGGAAAGTCCAGGCTTTGGAGCAAGTTTATATTGTTCATTATGTGGCCACAAGAAGTATCCAAATATGTCATGGGATTTCTAAAATGCTATGAAGAATGTCTTTGGGCATATTAATAGGACTGGAGGTTTCCACCCCTTAATGCTTCACTCATGTACTGCAGTTTGCAAACCCCCAGCTTAAAGTTGTTTTTTTGTGACTATATTTTCCATTAATGATATATGATGGTTTATCAATAATATTTTTACCATAATATATTTATATGTATATATTATAGTGTATAATTGTGATAATATAATTGTGTTGTTTTTCTTTTTCTTTCTATTAAATAAAATTCTCAATTCTTTTATGCATGGAATTTTAACCAAAGACATGAAATAAACTTACAGATAAAACATAAAGGCATATTATGTTATTTCAGAGTAAGTATATATATATATGTATTATAGTTATATCAGTAAAGCTATAGATTCAGATGAAAAAACAATTGCTATTGAAAAAACTTTGACTATGTAGACCTATACAATTCTACAGTAGATTAAATGTCCACAGTTCAGGTGAGTCAACATTTTTGGTTTCATATGATAAATTAGGGAACATATTAAACATAGTTCTGTTGAGTTCCCACCACTAGTTACAAAAGCTGAACCAATTATTGGTTATATATTAAATTTCTATCTGTCTAAAAATATCAAAATCTTATTCTTTAGACTCATTTCTAACAATGCATTCTTGAGAAAGCAAGTATTTTGGAACACAAAAACAATCTCAACTTACATAAACAAACGTGTGTAACTTCCTTGGGAAAGGTTTGTTGTTTAATTTGTTTTTGAAGGAAGTAATTGATTTTTCTTGGCAGATTTGATAAAAACAACGAGGCCTTGATTGTCTAACCTGAAGGTCATGTCCTCCTCAGGAATCATCAGTGCATAATTCAGATTTAAGTGAATTCAAGCTCTCTCAGGACTCTCTTTTGATATATGACTACAACAGGCTATCACACAGCTCCTCTGCCATGAAATTACTAACATAAACAGATTGTAAGTAAAAAAACATATATGTATATATAGTAAGTAAATATATTTATATATGTAAATGTATATTATATATAAATGTATATATGTATATATATATGTATTTCTTTTTCCTTTTGGGTGATACATCAGTACATATGAAAAGAATAAATCAGATAGCAATACAGTCATTAAGAATAATTTTTTACTAACTTCCCATTAGTTCTGTGAACTTCCATCATGATCAGCCTCACTAATCCTGTATTTATAAAATTTTGGAGGCTTTGATCAGTAGTTTTTGTTTGTACTATGTACAATGCATGAAGATAGATTTTGAAAGCAAATTAATAATGCAAATATGATTGTAAGGTTATTTTTCAACATGTAAAACAAAAAACAATTTACAAGTTTTATACAATATAATTAGAAATAATTTTAATATTTTTATTAGAGGAAGTATAGAAGGACTTTTACTCTGTAGCAATTTTTAGCAGTGTGTGAACTAAAAAATAATGGAAAATGCATTTTATAAAATCTTTTCTACAATTTACATGCTAAGTCAGTTGGTTCATATTATCACTAACTTTAATTCAAATTATTGTAATTTGGGGGTTGATGAGTTAAAGAGATACTGTAGTCATAGTAAGTGTGGATTTCAGTAAAATTTTATGAAGTAAATATCCCTAATATTCATAAGTTTCTTGTTGAACTTATGAAGAAAACTTCAACAAACACACTTAAATAGTACTGGCCAACAACACTCACAGGAAGGACTTTAATGTCCTTTATAAACAGTATTATTAGGTTGAGGACAGAGAGGGCATGCAGATGAAAATTTAAGATGACATGCAGATTCTTCAAAAAGGAGAATTAATATAATGATGTAATTGTGATTTTGAAAGATCTTGATAAGATGGGAAAATGACCAAATTAAAAATATGAAATGTAATGGAACTACATGTGAAACTTACATTTATGTTAAAAAAAGTCAATTGTGTACAAAAATTAAGTCAAAATGGATCAAAGACCTAAACCTAAAAGCTAAAACTATAAAACTCTTAGAAGAAAACATAGGGGAAAATTTTCATGACATTGGATTAGGCAATGATTTTTTGTACATGAAAACAAAAGCACAACCAGCAAAAGTAAAAATAGATAAATTGGACTACATGAAAATTAAAAACTTCAATGCATCAAAGAACAAAATCAATAGAGTAAAAAGGCAACTTACATAATGGGAGAAAATATATACAAATCGTATATCTAATAAGGGATTAATAATCAATATATATGAAGAACTCCTACAACTCAACAATAGAAGAGAAATAACCCAATTAAAAATGGGCAAAAGACTTGAATAGATATTTCTTCAAAGAAGATATACAGATGTTCTAAACATATGAAAAGACGGATAACATCATTAAACATTAAGAAAATGCAAATCAGAGCCACAATGAGATATCACCTGACACCCATTAGGGTAGCTGCTAGAAAGGAAGGAAGGAAGGAAGGGAGGAGAAACAGAATGAGGGAGGGAGGGATGGAGGGGGAAGGAGATGGGGGAAGGGAGGGAGGAAAGAAGGGGGGAAGGGAGGGAGGAAAGTAGGAGGGAAGGAAGGGGAGGAAAAAAGAAAGGAAAAGAAAATCACAAATGTGTTGGCAAGGATGTGGAGAAATTGGAACCTTTGTGGTAGTGGGAATGTAAAATGGTGCAGCAACAGCAGAAAACAGTATGGTGTTTCCTCAAAAATTTAAAAATTGAATTACATATGACCGAGAAATTCCACTCCTGGGTCTATATCCAAAAGAATTAAAGCAGAGTCTTAAAGAGATATTTATGCACCCATGTTCATAGAAGCATTATTCACAATAGCCAAAAGGTAGAAGCAAACTAACTGTCCATCAGTGGATGAATGGATAAGCAAAACAGGGTACATATACATACAATGGAATGTTATTCTGCCTTAAAAAGGAAGGAAATTCTGACACATGCTATAAAGTGGATGAACCTTGCGATCATTCACTAAGTGAAATAAGTTCGTCACACACACACACACACACACGCAAATATACTTTATGATTCCACTTATATGAGATACCTAAAGCAGTCAAATTCATAGAGATAGAAAGTACAATGGTTTTGCCAGGGGCTGGAGGGAGAAGGGAATGGATACTTGTTGTTTAATGTATATATAATTTCAGTTTTGCAAGATCAAAAAGTTGTGGCGATTGATTGCAGAACAGCATGAATATACTTAACACTGCTGAATCACACACCTAAAAATGATTAAGATGGTAAATTTTATGCCATATGTATTCCTCCACAACTTTTTTTAAGAGTCAATTGTAAAATTACCTAAGGAGCTATTATGTCAGAGCATTATCTTGTTTTAAAAAAAGAAAGAAGTTTTGAGTTAGAAGACAGCCACAAATTGTATTTAATCAAGAGTGCATTTGTAACATGAGTACAGAAATGTTATAGTAAACTTATGTTGTAGTACTACACGTAGCAAATCTAGTTCAGGGGAAGGAAGTTTTATTCTATTTTGTGCTGGTTACATCATATCTGGAGTATTACATCCAGTTCTGAGTATTGTATTTAAAGAGGTACATTTTCAAATCAAAGGCATTTAAAGGAGTTCAAATGCAATGGTGAGAAATCTGGAAACTATGTCATATGGTAGACAAAGTGAAGCATTTCAGATTTGGGGCTCCGTTACAAGAAATAACTGGGTTTAAAACCAAGCTCCATCACTGACTAACCTGTGACCCTGAGCAAGCTCTTTAGCTTCTGTAACTATTACTTAAATCCTCACCTATAAAATCACGATCCCCCAAAATACTAAATATTCTGTGATATCCAAAGGGAAAAAACACACTGTAATTTGCAAAGTGCTTAACATTAGCTAATATTATTATGATTTTTATACTATACGAGTAAATGGCCTCTTCAAGAACAAAGACCTGGTGAAATATAATAAATAATTTAAAAGTGTTTTTAGGGCTGTCCTGTGAAAGAGGTTTATTCATTTTTGAAACAGAACACATAACTAGAAAGGTTTAGTAGAAAGCTAAAGAAAAGGAAATAAATTTATCTTATATTGAAGAAGATTCCCACATTCAATGTTTGAAAATTAAATAAGCTGCCCTAAAAAGCAGTGAGCTTCCTGACATTGCTCTTCTTCAAGCAGCAGCTGGATAAGGCAGAGATATGTTAAGACGAATTTCTACTATGATTAGAATGTTGTGCTAGACAATATTCCATTCTAATATTCCATGCTTCTATAACTTAAATATTTTTCTTATCAGTATTGACTTCAGTGTTCCTCACAAAGCAATTGCTTAATTCTTAAAGACTGGACCAGGTTAAGGTTCTAGTTCCCGCATAGCATAGGTAAGTGGAGAAAAGATCAAAACTATCCATAAGATAATTCAAAAATGGCTTGAGAGCCTACCTTTCTGTGTGTGTACATCCACATGAGTGCTGATGCTGACTGAGAGAATGTCTTTGGGGGAAAATGACAGATGCTTTTATTTCGTCCTTTTGAATTGTTGCTAATGCTTGAACATACAATTAGAACAGATCTATAGGCATGTTAAAATAAAAGCTGGGGTAGAAAAAGAACCTCAGGAAGCAAGGGCAGTTACCTTCACAGTTATTGAAGAATGGAGGAAGACGAGAAACAAGTGTAAGGAAAGAAGCAGCATTTTTAAGTGATTCCACAAAATAAAAAGAAATTTCCCTGTTGGAGGAGAAAGAAAAGAATTGGTTTAAAGGTGGAATCTAAGAGAAAAAGAGGACTGTCATGGTCAGAGTCACCAAAGTCAACTAACAGTAAAGTAGAGTGTGGACCTAATGGCACTAAAACAAGTTTAGAATCCAGGTAATGGGAAACTCAACCACTGTATTCTGTATAGGAGAGACCACATATGGGTATTTCATTTGGAGCATGCTATTTTAAGACAGACACTGACCTAATTTGGTTTGGAAGATGCAAAACAGGAGATTGTTTGGAATTGTGTCATAAAATGAATGATTAAAGAAACTAAAGAAGATGTAGCTTTGGTGAGAGAAGGTAGGTCCCTTAGGATATTTGAAGGATTCTTAAGTAAAATAATGTTTCTATAACATCAGAAGGGTGAAGAGAGTCAGCAACGAGTGCTAACCCACAATGGAATGAACCAACTCATGAAATAGTTATACTTCCCACTGTGGAGGTATCCAGGCGGACACTGGATGATGGAATTTGAATTAGATGCCATAGATCTAAATTCTAATTTTCTATTTTAAAATGACAGTTTGTCTCATGCAAGACAGGTGGATTAATTCTAGACTGTGGCTTCCAATTGTTTTGCAGTGGCTCCAAATCTTTCTTTCTTTTTTTTTTTAACATCTTTATTGGAGTATAATTGCTTTACAATGGTGTGTTAGTTTCTGCTTTATAACAAAGTGAATCAGTTATACATATACATATGTCCCCATATCTCTTCCCTCTTGCATCTCCCTCCCTCCCACCCTCCCTATCCCACCCCTCTACGTGGTCACAAAGCACCGAGCTGATCTCCCTGTGCTATGCGGCTGCTTCCCACTAGCTATCTATTTTACGTTTGGTAGTGTATATATGTCCATGCCACTCTCTCACTTTGTCCCAGCTTACCCTTCCCCCTCCCCGTATCCTCAAGTCCATTCTCTAGTAGGTCTGCATCTTTATTCCCGTCTTGCCCCTAGGTTCTTCATGACCATTTTTTTTTTTTTAGATTCCATATATATTTCTTGAAGTTTTCAGATATTCTTTAGGGTGAGAAGGAGGGAATACCAATGATAAATCCATGGATTTCAGAAGAATGGTGAGAAAGAATGTGAAGACTGAGGGAGCAGATGGGGAGAAGTCATCACTACCAAACAAGAGTACAGGCTCCGTGGAAGAAAGGAGGCAGAGGTCAAATTAGGAAGTTAGTAACATTCCATTTAACAATTATTTATTAACAGGCTACAGCATCCTCTGGGGCTCTATTTAGGGCTACAATAGTGAACAAAAATACTGAGGATATTCTGATTTACTGGTTTGAGGCTTCAGGTCCAGAGAAAAGACTTGGAGTTTGGTACCTTAGAAAAAAATCATTGAAGGAAATTTCAAGTAAGTTACTCAGAAACAACACTTAAGATGATATTATCTTTAGTGGAAGGAGCAAAATGATTTTAAGACAGAATTATATATGGAGAGCATAATACTGAATGAAGGAATTTTAGAAGTTTGTATTAATTTGAATAGGAGAGAAATCATTTGATAGGTAGAAAATTACAAAAAAATATAAGATAATTACATAAATGTAAGAGCCACATAACATAGTCTCTAGAGATGGTATACTTTGGCCAGTGCAAAGTAAACACATAATTTTAAATTAAAATAGCCTTTACTATATATTTTTATTGAATAAAGCATCCACAAAGTCCTTTTGTCACAAAAAAACTTTCTATGTTTTTCTGAATATTTAGAGTTTGCCAAAATATTTTGATTATTAGCTACTTCAAAGTATTTGCCAATAACAATTTTTAAAATTCCCAAATTTCAAAATGTTCAGATTGGTCTTAACTCTATACAGGAGGACATAATTTATCTCCCACTCAAATATTTTTTAACTCTTGTTGCTTCTTAGCATAGCTGCAAAATCTGCATAGAATTAGCATCAACATATTTTTATTAGTTTTGATTCACCCAACAAGTTTTTTTTTAATAACAGTTTAAAAAGAGTTGACACTCATCTGACTTTTGTTGATTCTTTCTCTGTCCTCCTACTGGCACTAAGGCTGTCAACAAAACTCTGGAGATGGATCACATGTTAATTATTGCATATCACTGGCATGTATGGCTTGCCAAATTGATCATCAATCAACTTTATTTTGTGTAAACTTTTTATTGACACACAACATACAAGCAAAAGGTGCACATACAAGCAAAAGGTGCATCAATCAACTTTATTTTGTGTAAACTTTTTAATGACACACAACATACAAGCAAAAGGTGCACAAAAGGTGAACAGCTTGACAGTTTTATACAAATTGAACTCACTATGTTACTACCAGCACTCTAAAACACCTCTTCTTTCCCACTTTCATTCACAAGTCCTTCATAGGTAACTACGATCCTAAATACTAACACCAAAGATTGGCTTTGCCTATTTCTGAATCTTGTATAAATAGATTATGTGCACTCTTGCTACTGACTTTTTCTACTCAAAATTATATTTGTGAGATTCACCCACTTACCATATATTGTTTTAATTCATTTATTCTTATTGTATAATATTCCATGGTATGAATATACCAGTATTTATTCATTCTACTCTGAATGGGTATTGGCTTGCTTCCATTAGGGCTATTAAGAATAATGCTTCCACCATATGATCCAGCAATCCCACTCCTGGGCATATATCTGAGAAAACCATAATTCAAAGAGATACATGCACCCCAATGTTCATTTCAGCACTATTTACAATAGCCAGGCCATGGAAGCAGTATAAATGTCCGTAGACAGAGGAATGGATAATGAAGATGTGGTACATATATATACAATGGAATATTACTCAGCCATAAAAAAAGAATGAAATAATGCCTTTTGCAGCAACATGGATGGACCTAGAGATGATCATACTAAGTGAAGTAAGTCAGACAGAGAAAAACAAATATCATATGATATCACTTATATGTGGAATCTAAAAAAAGATACAAATGAATTTATTACAAAACATAAACAGACTCACAGACTTCAAAAACAAGCTTACAGTTACCAAAAGGGAAACGTGGGTGAGGGGATAAATTAGGAGTTTGAGATTAGCATATATACACAACTATATATAAAATAGATAATCAACAAGGACATACTGTATAGCACAGGGAACTCTACTCAATATTCTGTAATAACCTATATGGGAAATCTGAAAAAGAAGGGATATATGTAAATGTATAACTGAATCACTCTGCTGTATACCTGAAACTAACACAACATTGGAAATCAACTATACTCCAATATAAAATAAAAATTAAATTATAAAAAATAATAAAGCTTCTACAAGCATTCATACAAATGTCTTTTGATGAACACAAGGGTGCATTTCTGTTAGATATATGTACACAGAAGTGGAGTTACTGAGTTATAGGCATGTGTATAATTAGCTTCAGTAAATATTGCCAAAAAGTTGTCCAAAGCAATTGTACCAATGTTTGCCTTCTCACCAGCAGTGTATGTTTGCCCAGGATTCTGGCCAACATGCGGTACTCTCACGTACTCAGAAAAATATCTGGGGACAAATGAAAATGGAAACACGACGATCCAAAAACCTATGGGACACAGCAAAAGCAGTTCTCAGAGGGAAGTTTATAGCAATACAAGCTCAGGAAACAAGAAAAATCTCAAATAAACAACCTAACCCTACATCTAAAGCAACTAGAGAAAGAAGAACAAATAAAACCTAAAATTAGTAGAAGGAAAGAAATCATAAAGATCAGAGCAGAAATAAATGAAATAGAGACCAAAAAAAATAGAAAAGTCAATGAAACTAAAAGCTGGTTCTTTAAAAAGATAAACAAAATTGATAAACCTTTAGCCAGACTCATCAAGAAAAAAAGGGAAAGGGCCCAAATCAATAAAGTCAGAAATGAAAAAGGAGAAGTTACAAATGACACCACAGAAATACAAAGGATCATAAGCAACTATCCACCAATAAAATGGACAACTTAGAAGAAATGGACCAGTTTCATTTTAGCCATTCTGGTCAAGATGTTGTGGTATCATACTGTGGTCTTAATTTGAATTTTCCTGATGACTAATGAGGTTGATCACCTTTTTACTTGTTTACTAGCCATTTGGGGATTCTCTCTGATGAAGGTCCTATTCAAACATTTGCTCATTGTTCTATTAGTTTGTCTATATTTTTCCCACTTTGTGGATTTCCTCTTCACTCTCTTACTGGTGTCTGTTGATCAATAGAAGGTCTTAATCTTAGCGTAGTTCAATTTAACAACGTTTCCTTATGGATAGCACTTTCTAAATTCTCTTCGTGTCTTCCATAAAATATCTTTGCCAATAAAGTTGTTTAATTGCTCCCATATTCCTGGTCAAAACATCTAATGCTTGAGAACCAAAAAGGATTTGGATGTGTCTTATACTGAGCCATTGCAACTTGACTTGCATTACATAATATGAAAATAATTTCTGAGCACAATCATTAAAGAATCATCTATGAAATCATGGAATGCTCAAACCTTAGAAAAAAATTTTCCTTTCAACACTTTTGGCTTACATTTAGTATAAGGAAAAAGATAATGTATTGCTAGAATATCTTCAGTTTCATATTTTTTATAAAGATGAAAAAATTGGAGTAGAAAATCTCACCACATATCTATCAAAAAAGATGCTGTTAGTTTTTGTGGACTAAGGAACTTAAACATCATTAACATCCAGATATAGCTTAAAACTCCTAAATGCTTTGACTATTTCTGCCAAGAATAATGACTTCCATGGAAATGAACTGATACACTAATTTTCCAAGTTTCCATTTCTCTGTCCTTTCTTAAATGAAGGTATTAGCCCCAAAGAACTAACGTCTTCTGCCAGAACACTCAACGGTTTGAAAAAATTATCCTACTTAGTGTTAAATAAATATTAGTATTTATAAAATTAGTATAAATTACTATAGACCAATATTAGTATTAATAGCATTAGATATATTTATCTAAATTTTCGGGTTTTTTTAATCTGCAGTAAACTAGGTAGAAACATTTTTGTATAGTTTTTTTTTTTTCCTATTCATTACATACACAATTAAATGATAGAAAGTTTTTCAGAAAATCTGATGTTTTTCTCTGGAAGCCATAAAAGTTGGCTAACTGTCCTTTAGGGAACTGAAGAGAAGTTATGTCAGTTTTAAGCTTTATAGCACTAATCTTTCTTCATTGTCTAAATGCCAGTATTCTACTGGCAATTTACAGACCAGAGATTTTACTTATCTTGATAATTAAAGAATGTCATAGGAGTGTTTTTTATTGCTATTTATTTTATTCCAGAGAAGTAATTTATGCCCCTCAACCTATGTTGTAAATATTATTTACATATTTCAATTAATATTGCATGTAATGTTTCTCCGATTTAGCTCATGTTTGGAAGCTTCCTAAGTCCATTTACAGAACAACAAAATTACAAATCTGTTACGTAGTCAGGGGCACAAAAACAGAAACTTGTGGATATGACTGGGGTAGCACAGAGAAGAACTTATGCTCTGAACTTGACCTCCACAGTGCATATGAAACCCCTCAGATAGCACAGAGGACCTTCAGAATAGGGATGAATGCTTAAAATCTAAAGAGAATGGGAATTAAAGAAAATAAGACCAGCTTCTAGAACAATGAATCACTGTCTAACGAATAGGAAATCAGTGTAGAGACAAAATCCCAGGCTCGTAGAACTACTGTTCTTCCAGACTCTCTAAAAATACATTTTTTAAAAAAAATTAATTAATTTATTTATTTTTGGCTGTGTTGGGTCTTCGTTTCTGTGCGAGGGCTTTCTCTAGTTGTGGCAAGCGGGGGCCACTCTTCATCGTGGTGCGGGGGCCACTCTTCATCGCGGTGTGCGGGCCTCTCACTGTCGTGGCCTCTCTTGTTGCGGACCACAGGCTCCAGACGCACAGGCTCAGTAGTTGTGGCTCACGGGCCCAGTTGCTCTGCGGTATGTGGGATCTTCCCAGACCAGGGATCGAACCTGTGTCCCCTGCATTGGCAGGCAGATTCTCAACCACTGCGCCACCAGGGAAGCCCTAAAAATACATTTTAAGTGCTATCTATGTGGGCAAAGCCATATCTAAGACAATGCAACAAAAGAGAATATGACTAACACCAAGTTACACCGCTGTTCCACCAAAAGAAGTAACTTACTTTATTAAGAGTGCGTGTATGACATCGTTTCCATTTAGTTCATCAGTTATTTATTTACTATTGCATGCAAGGCTCTGAAACTGGTGCACGGCTAAGCAAGATAGATCTCCTTCTCCAATTAATTTAAAAAGGCAAGGAAGAAGAGGAAGAAAGAAGAAATCACTTTTTTAGTTAATAAATAGCCACCATAAATAGGCAGCCATAAATAAGTGGCTGAAAAGACAATGCCAATAATGTGCTACAATGATTCAAAATAGCAAATAGCAAAAACTTATAAATGAATCTAGAAGATTTCCTAAAAGGGCTCTTCCACAAGGCCCTTGGAAGATAAGATTAGGCAAGGGAATAGAAGAAAACTTTTAGAAAAGATTATTAGAGGATGTGAAATGAGAAATTAAAGAAAGTTTTAAGAATTGATTTTTTTTAATCTCAACCAAACAAAAGATTAATTAAGTGAAACTTGGAATGACAGCTGACTCCCTCACATCTGGTCTCCCTCCTCCAATGCTTCTACACCACAGCTAAAGTAATCTCGAAAGACACAAATCTGACAGCTCACTCTGTGGTTGAAAATCCTTCCTGACTGCACTGGCCTTTAGGGTAAAGTCCAAATATCTTGAACAGTGCACACGCCTGCAGGATCTGGGCCTCCTTTCTTTGTCACTCCACATTGCAGCCATAGGGGTCCTCTTTAATTTCTTAAAACCACCATGCTCTTTTGGCCTCAGGTTCTATCTAATGCTGTCCCCTATGCCAGAAATGTTCTTTTTCCTCCTTTATTTGCACTTGTTCAAAAACCATTTTTCTCAGACTCTAAACTCCTTGAAAGTAGACGTCCCATATTTGCCTTATCTACTACATTTACCAGTTCCAGTTGAGTCTGATTTTTTCAATTAATATATGTAATTATGCTTTATGAAAGACCCTTTAGCAAGCATCACTTATGGGGCTTGAAACCCCTGGCATGGCCATTTAACAATTTCTCCTTGTCTCGGGAAGGGATGGAATTAAAGGACTGTTAATAATTTTTCTCCAACAGGGTGCAGCAAGATATCTGGATTTCTGGGCCCCTTCTAAAAGATAGGGTGAGAAGCTAAATAAGGGAGACTATGTAATATACATAAAATAAAACCTCTGCTTCAAGTCCCTTTGTTGAAGAATTATGATGGTTTTGAATAGAGAGAAAACAGAACCAGATGAGGTAAGAATGTTGTGAATGAAGATCACCAAGAAAATGTTAATTTCTGCCAAGAAGTTGGGGCAGGGAGAAATAGGGTCAATACACTTCCCAGAAATAACTGCTCAGTTGCACTCACAAAGTTCTTCCCCGTTGCCAGGTAGGAAAACCAGTGCTGGGAGTCAGGCTAGTCCTACAATTAAAGCACATCACATTAAGCTGGAGATAGACATGACGTCGGAAATAACAATTATATTGGCACCATTTAAACTGGAAATAAAAAGATCATAAACTCTTTGGCCATGGCTGCCCTTAAAATTTATATGAGGAGAGGGCTTCCCTGGTGGCCCAGTGCTTGGGAATCTGCCTGCCAATGCAGGTTATATGGGTTCGAGCTGTGGTCCCGGAGGATCCCACATGCCGTGGAGCAACTAAGCCCGTGCGCCACAGCTACTGGGCCTGCGCTCTAGAACCCGCGAGCCACAACTCCTGAAGCCCGCGTGCCACAACTACTGAAGCCCGCACGCCTAGAGCCCGTGCTCTGCAATGGGAGAGGCCACAGCGGTGGGAGGCCCTCACACCGCGACGGGGAGTGGCCCCTGTTCACCACAACTAGAGAAAGCCCGCATGCAGCAACAAAAACCCAATGCAGCCAAAAATAAATAAATACAATTTTTAAAAAAATTATATAAGAGGAGAGGCAGCCCTAATTTGGGTAAGCTCCAGATTATTACGTGCTTAGCCTACAGTAATACTTTCATAAATATTTGTCGAATTAATAAATAGATGAATCAACAGAGGTGATGTCAGCCTAATCAGGTACTTAAAATTGGCTTAAATATAGTAATTTTCTAAATCCATAAATACATTGAATCATTCAGGAATAAACCCTATATAAATACATTGTTGTCATAAAAGTACTGGGCAATTTCAATGTGTTTTCAAGCATCGTGTTAAATCTTTTCAACCAGACAAATCTTTAATTCATGAATGATCCATACGACTGCTCAGTATTACGGTTTCAATTTATTTTTATTTTATAGTACAAAAAGAATTGGACTTTGCTTGGATAACTTGTTTTCTGAGCTATGGCTTTTGCTTTAGTAGGAGATGGGGAGAGTTATGAAGGAGAAGTGATCTGTTGCAGAAAGCACAAGATATTTCTAAAAACAAGTAAGTTACAGAGGTCTCATTTAATGCTGCTTGAACTCATGTCTACATAGGAGAAGAGACAGACATGATATGAAATTATGGTAATTTACTTTATAGGAATAAGGCATTTATTTACTTATTATTTTTACTCGTTTTGAAAAGCCTCAAATCTCACTTAAAAAAAGAAAACAGAAAGAATAAATAAGTTGATATGTTGCCCCATAACATAAACAGAGAGCTACTATTATGCTTATTGGTATTGGGTTACATCTACAGAATATCAGAGACTCTTCTTTTATTAAATTAAGAGTAATAAAAGCAACTGACACTCAGTGAATGCTTATTATGTGCCAGCACTGGTCTAAAGTCTTTATTTAGATTATTTCATTTAATTCTCACCCTGACTCTGAGCAGTAGATACTTACGTTATCAACCTCTCTTATAGATGAAGAACCAAAGACACCAAAAATTTAAGTAAGCTGCTTAAGGTTATCCAAGTTTGTGGCAGGGTTGGGTCTTGATCCTAGATCTGCCCTAGTAAAATGTTAGTAATTCCATTATACACAATAAAAATTCCTCTTTCAGGAACAAATGTGGATCTAAAGTTTATTAATCACCTCCAATATTTTCTTCACCAGCCCGCTTAGAAAATAAACTTGGACTATCTTAAAAAAACAAACAAACAAAAAAACAATGGAAAATGTCCTTTCTAGAGCATGTGGAATGAGATATGAACAGGACAGTAACCTATCCTTTTTCTAATTTCTATGGACCATTTCTAAACTGAGAAAGCATCTATTTGATATTTTAGCAAGTCATCTGAGATCAAGACTTCAAACTATCAGGTTGAACCATACAAAATTGTTTGTGTGATAGGTCAAAATTGGTTAACTATTGATAACTTCGTACAATTCAACCTATTAACTTTCAGTTTTTCTCTGTGGTACTTCAACCCAGAGTGATTACAGTAAACAATGCAAATTAAAAATTCTATTTACAAATCCAGAATTGTTTAAGGTCCAGCAAAGGGGGAAAAAAACAGAAGACACAGCCACCATATTCAAAGAACTTAGGTCATACATGAAACAATCAGGATCAAAGTAACACACAAATAATCATTACATCATCATGGAACTGTAGATGGAGAAAGCTACAGAAATTTAGGTAAATGCCTGGATGTGAGCTTTGAGAAAAGGGATTGGAAGAAAAGGGCTGTGAAACCATTCAAGGCAGAAGGAACAACATGATAAAGAGCAGACAACTGGGGACCATCATGAAGTGTGAAGTATGTGGAGTCTAGACTAATTGGATCTTGAGTTCATGGGGTCCATGAGGACTTTAGGTTAGGTAGGGATGAAAGAAGAACTGAAAGTGGGAGGAGAAACTGGACTTAATTCTGCCAGGAGTGATAATAGGCTTTTCCATGAGAACCTTGTGGGTAAAACCACATGATCTAGGCGGATTAAACTGGTAACAGGCACAGGATAAGAGACCAGGGCAAAGCAATTGATGAGAAGTCTAGCTTAAAGGCTCCAGGGCCAAGTGTGAGGGCCAGGGTCAAGGTGGTAAAAATGCGAACAGTATTTTGAATTCAACACATTAAATTAGAGACACAGTTTGAAGGAAGAAGTAATAGGATTTGATCTTTGATTTGACCTATGGAGTTGAAAAATGACTCTAAGACATTGAACCCCATTAAGAAAAATGGGGATTTATTGTTTTAAAGATAAGTAAAATAGGAAAGAGTAAAAGGCTGGAGAGATTATTTATTCTAATAAATATATAAAGCAATACATGCTTACTATTGACTGCCAACTGTCTCAAGCATTGATTGATATGGAATGTCAGAATGTAAACACACACACACATATGTGTGTCTATTATACTTTCTGAATCTTTAAAACAGTGTTGCATGACAAGTATCGATATTTCAATTTTATAAGGAAATGGAGACTCAGAGAGGTAAAATAATTTTTCCAAAGTTGTACAGTACTAAATATTTATGACTCCTAAGAACAAAGCCAATACTCTTTCATCTATTTCACCCAAGTGGAATTTGAAATGACAGCTGAACCTTCAAGTGACTGAATCTTAAATATAGTATAGAACAGATGACTAGAGCTAGAATGAGAAATCAAGACAGAATCATTGGATTTGGAAGTCATCTGGATTAGCTGAGCTTTGAAAGTAGGGTTTAGGAATAGGTGAGGAAGACAAAAGAAACAAAATTAAAATCCTGGAAGTTACTTAAAATAATGGATAGAAAGTATAGAGGACCGGTCAAAAAATGTAAGAGAACCAGAGTTAGAGTGTTGGAGAGAACAGTATCATGCGTCTCAGTTATCAACAAATATGTCCTGAAAATTTATAAACCCCTAATAAATGGCAGCTTCTGTGACTATAGTAGGGAACAAACCTCTGCCTTCATGGAATGAGGAGGGGGAGAAGACTTTCATCTAATAATCACAACTACAGTCATATATTTAAAAAAAAATACCAGCTACTGTGACAGTTTATAGTAAAGGCTTCAGCTGGGGTGGAAGGCTTCACAGAAAGCTTCCTTGATAAAGGGACAAATGAGCTGACTTTTTTTTTTTTTTGGCCACGACTGACAACATGTGGGATCTTAGTTCCCCGACCAGGGATCGAACCCGTGCCCCCTGCATTGGGAGCGAAGAGTCTTAACCACTGGATCACCAGGGAAGTCTCTGAGCTGGCATCTTAAACGTCCAGTGGAAGTTAAACAGCTGGAAATTGTTCTAGGAAGAGGGACTGCTGAAGTAGAAAGAGAACATGCTCAAAAAGTTAGTGTCTAGGAGAAAGAGAGACTGGGGGAAATAAACAGTGCAGAGCTAGGGTCCAGAAGGAAGGGTCTCAGGAGGAACCCACCTTTTCTGGATCAAATACTTCTGGAGCATGGACTGTCCAATCCTGGGTTTTTCAGAACCTCAGTTGTTTCAGGTTTATGGTCACGAAGACAGCTTCTATCTGTACCTGACTGCAAAAGGATTTCTGCACTGCTACTCATCGACTTTACCCACAGTTTCGTTTGATGATACAGAAGATCTATCACCAAAACGTATATTATTTTTAAAACTTATAAACTGCTAATAAGATTTATGCTAATTAGACTGCCATTTTAGGATTAAATTATGATGTCAATAGCGAATCTTGGTCTACCATGGCTAACATAATGTATTTCAAAGGGGTACTAAAATGAAAAATAAAAAACAGGGGTGACTTTCAAAAAACGTTGAGAGAAATCTTTTTCGCAACAATCCCTGACTCTTGTGCTCTGATTCTTTTTCTCTTATCTGTAGTTCTAAAATGGAGTGGAACAGCAGCAAAATATAAGTCTTTGTCCCATGAAGACATAAAAGCCCACAGCCCTCTGCAGCTTTATGTGGTCATAAAACTGGGAGAAGAGCGAGGTGGTGATATTGCTCAGAAGAGTACCGCACCCCTACTTTAGGGAGCTGCACAGTTTCCCCATGGTTACTTGTATTGTCCTAAACACCACACTTTAAGGAAGCCACATTTGCAACAAGCAAATTGATTTGGGGGAGCAGATATCCACATGGTTAATAACATTCTGTAATCTTTGTTAAGAAGTGTCTTGGTCTCCTCGCAACATTGTACGGAAATCCATCAGGGGTGTGAAATTAGATGGCCATGTAGGCGGAATACCTGTAGAGTGTTCAGTTTTATGAAAAGCTTTCATTAAAAATTATGTATATTATGCAAAATGCTACAGTATTGTAAGGTTAAGATAAAAATTGTTCAACTCCCCCACAAGCAATTCAGGGTTCAGGGTTCCAGCAGTACCCAGTAGCCAAGGGTCTACAGTGTATAGAAAAAAATAATAATAATAAAAGACATTATGTCTTTCTGGGATGCCAGATAGGTTAACCATTCATGATTAGGGAGAATTTCCTCCTCAACAGAAGATTTCAGGGCATCTTGATCCAGGCTCTTCTTTTGTAAAAACCTTCTCCTAACTTTGGAAGTAAAGGAAACTGAAACATTTTATTCTGTAAATAAACAGTGAATAAGTAAGTTAGAATAACAAAATTCAAGTAACAAAGAGGCAAAGCCCTGCACTTTGTAGATAGTGGTTGCAGCCACCAGTCAAATCCCAGCCTGTGCAGGGCCACTCCCAGCTGTCTTATATCTCATACAGTGTTTGAGGACCAGCTGCATTCAGATTCCTGGGCCCCAACTCCGCAAATCAGAGTCCTGGAGGACTGAGTCCCAGGACCTGCATGTGGCCAGTCCGCCCAAGGTGATTGTGAGAAACACTGTTGCATTTTATAGAAAGTGTGCTTAATGGCGTCTGCCCATTCCTTCACTCAAGGCTTCCATTTTCCATTGGAGGATGAGCAAATTTGCTCTTACAAAGGACCTATATGTTTTTCTACTGCTCAATTTGATACAAAACAAAAATCCCTTTAAACAACAAAACAAGGTTTTTCTTCTCAGTTGATTTATTTACATGTGTGGTTTTACTCATCTTCTTTCCTGTATCCTTCCAACTAATTTCATCGAACATTTATTGTCTACCATGTATCCACAACAAAACTACAAGCTGGAAATATAGAGCTGAACAAATATGTACTCTTGGCTTCTCTGTTTTAGGTACTGTGTGGGGTGCTGGAGATATGGCAAGTAGGATAGATTGCTTCTGTCTGTATGGAACTTGCATAAAGACAAACAAGCAATATGCATTAAAGATAGGTGCTCTCGAAGATCATTTGTTTAAAAATGTGAACACATTTTAGGTTCTGGAAGACTTTTGATTCTGGATTTTAATTATAGTCTCTAAATAAAAATCAATTGTTTGGTATTATCCATATTTATTTTCAAAAGCCATCAAAGACATACGGCAAACAGAAGGGTTAAAGATCAAACAAAGAATGGTTAAACTGTTTTGATACTGTTGGAAAAATATGAACTACCTTGGGACAGAAGAGGTAATGGTTTATTTCTTCTCCTCTATGTCAGAGTTCCTCTGTACCCCACACCTTATTTTAATTCTGGATCAAGGATGAGGAGTTGTAGGTAGCAAAACACAATCTTTCCAGGGTACTACAGATCTGTCTCTTTTATATCTACTTAAATTAGGACTAGTTTCCTGATAAAAGTACCTGCTACACTAAGCAAAGTAGCTAAAATCTGATAAGATTTTTAAAAGCAGGATCCTAAGCTTCTCAATCTTTCATACAAAGGAGAAAAGAGAATCTGGGGTAGGAAGCTATTTAAGAAGCCTGATGCAAACTCAAATACAGTTTAGAACTGTAGGACAATTCTCCTTCAAATTTCAACATCAAGATTTCTCCGTGATAGAGGTTCCAGAGTTAGATTGTGTATTTGACATTTGTTGTTTCTGCTGCCTGAATCTGAGTACCCTTTCTTGGATCACCTTTCATTTCACTAGAGAAGCCAAATGGGAGAAAGTGTTTCCTCTCCCTATTTGGCAGCCAGGGCTTTGGCACGTGAGTCCCAAGGCAGAGACATAAAGGTGCAAGGCCAGATAGAGATTCTTTGAAGCAGTTGTGATAGAGTGAAGACTCATAACATACAGAGCGATGTGTGTGGTCAATGGTGCAGAGTGATGCCACCAACAGCAGCATCCTAAGTAGAGTCCCCATGAAAGGATTTTACCTTTGCTTTGACTTCTTCGGTTACTACTCAAGCTTCTTTCTCCAACCTTCTCATTACTTTTGTGATCTGAAACTTTCTAACGAACTGTTTTTCTGCTTAAGTTAATCTGAGTCAGTTTCTGTTTTTATGCACCAAAAACTTTGACTAGTGTGAGTAGGAAGCTGGGTCACGAATCATACAGGAGAAAGGCTATATCTGATATAATAAAAACAAGCATGGGCTCTAGAAGAGAAGATTGGCAGGGATGAGGCTCCTAGCTTGGATCTGGCACCTATGGGTGAATTGGGATTGCTACATGGTGAGAAAGGAAAGCTTTCCTTTTCATAGGAAAGCTAGAGCTGACACTTTAATAGATACCTAGACAGGTTAAATTCATCTAGGAGACACCACTGCAACTAGGGGGGAGCTATTTTCAGAACCTACTTGCTCTAGGTCTAGAAGGACTTCTAATACACTCATTCATTCATTCTTTCATTCTTTTACTCAGTCTGTCATTACTGTTACTGAAGACCTAATATGAGCTGGCTCTATTGGTAAACAAGAAAGAGATGGTGGCTGCCTCCTAAAAATTACACATGAGCAAGACAGATATTAAACAAATAACTATAAATACAGTTGATCCTTGCTATTCATATTCTATATTAATGAATTTATCTTCTTGCTAAAATGTATTTGTAACCCCTAAATCAGTACCCACTGTGCTTTAGCAGTCATAGGTGGATATGTTCAGAGCTGTGAAAAATTAAAGTCGCCTGTTGCAAACATTCCCAACTGAAGTTGAAAAAGAGACACTCTTCCTTCTTATTTGAGTTCTGTCTCTTAGAGATGACCAGAAGATAGACATGACAGGGGGCAGTGGAGTGCAAGGAGCTCTGGTTCTGGGGCCTGTTGACGGGTTTGAATCCCAACCTGGCACCTGTTAGGCAGATGTCTTCAGGCAAGTCACTTAACACTGCTGAACCTCATTTTCTGTCCTGTAAAATACAGAAAATAGAATCTACCAGGATGAGTTGTTTTTAAGATTTAAGGTTATAATATATGTGAGATATCGATATAGAAATAGATATAAATGTATAGATATAGATTTATATGGATATATTTCCCCAGGAACAATGCTTCAGTATTTGACAATTAAGTGCTTGGGGTATAACTACAGGAAATAATGAGAATTGACTGTAATAAATTTTACTTAAATGAAAAATACAGGGTGTTATAGTGGGAATACATAGTAAAACCTAATTTAATCAGGGAATCAAGGAATGTCACCATTAAAAAGCTAATACTTGAAGCATGAGCAAAATTATGGCAGCAAAATTGTAGAAAAGAAATGCTCTGGAAGTACAGAGAGATGTGATGGTATGGCTAAACCAGAGCATAGTCTGAAGAAAGGACAGAGGGGTAACAAATGAGGCTGGCAGGAAACATAAAGTTAGTTCTTCATTTCCTGTGTGGGCCACTTTTAAAAAGCTGGGATTTATCCTGAGGATATGGGAAGCTATTGATGAATTTTATGTGGAGCCAGGCTTGGCCAGGTTTTCCTGACTCTTATTATACTTGTGGACCAACATCAGTTTAAGCATATAAGATAGGTAGGAATCAAAAGGATTGAGATTCCTTGTGAATTTAATGCTGAAACTGGTATCAAAAGCACATCTCAGATCTATGTACTTTCTTATTCATGTTGTAAGTTCCTTCTCTAAAGGAAATTAAAGGAATTACTGACTGACTGCATAATAAGATCTAACAGATTACTTAAAAAATAAAAGAGCAAATCAATTAACAAACTATTCATTTCAAGTGTTTTAACAGGTTATTTTTAAGCTAAAGAGAGTAGTTGTCTTTCTCAAGTTCAGAACATAACAAGATTTTGCTAAAAGAACAAATTTTAAGTATGTTTCCTACGCTATTCATTTTTGCCATAATCCAAGATCTATTCTGATTTCTTCCCCATAACTTGGAAGACGTAACCATTTTCCCTAATTTAAATACATTTTATTGAAGTAAAATTATCCAGTAAAATTCACCCATTTTAAGTGGACAGTTTGATGAAATCCACAGCAATCAACACTGAGAATATTTTTTATCATCCTACAAGAGCCCTCTGGTGGAAATTTTCAGTCCATTCTTTCTCCCTACCTTAGGCCCAAGCTAACACTGATCGGTTTTCTAACACTATGGGCTTGTTTTGTTTAGAATTTCATATAAAGGAAATCATACAGTATGTGGTCTTTTGTGCCTGTCTTATTATGGATATCATAGGTCACTGAAGTTTTATGCAATAATTGTCCATCTTTTTTCCATATGTGCTTTATTTTGGATAGTTTTAATGGTATGTCTTCAAGTTCACTGATTGTTTTTTTCAATTTCAAATTTTTTTTTAACATCTTTATTGGAGTATAATTGCTTTACAAAGGTGTTCCTCCCAGTTTTGGATTGGGTTTTTTTTTTGATATTGAGCTGCATGAGCTGCTGGTATATTTTGGAGATTAATCCTTTGTCAGTTGTTTCGTTTGCAAATATTTTCTCCAATTCTGAGGGTTGTCTTTTGGTCTTGTTTATGGTTTCCTTTGCTGTGCAAAAGCTTTTAAGTTTCATTAGGTCCCATTTGTTTATTTTTGTTTTTATTTTCATTTCTCTAGGAGGTGGGTCAAAAAGGATCTTGCTGTGACTTATGTCAGAGAGTGTACTGCCTATGTTTTCATCTGAGAGTTTTATAGTATCTGGCCTTACATTAAGGTCTTTAATCCATTTTGAGTTTATTTTTGTGTATGGTGTTAGGGAGTGCTCTAATTTCATTCTTTTACATGTAGCTATCCAGTTTTCCCAGCACCACTTATTGAAGAGGCTGTCTTTTCTCCACTGTATATTCTTGCCTCCTTTATCAAAAATAAGGTGACCATATGTGCATGGGTTTATCACTGGGCTTTCTATCCTGTTCCATTGATCTATATTTCTGTTTTTGTGCTAGCACCATACTGTTTTGATTACTGTAGCTCTGTAGTATAGTCCGAAGTCTGGGAGCCTGATTCCTCCAGCTCCGTTTTTCTTTCTCAAGATTGCTTTGGCTCTTCAGGGTCTTTTGTGTTTACATAAATATTGTGAAACATTTTGTTCTAGTTCTGTGAAAAATGCCATTGGTAGTTTGATAGGGACTGCATTGAATCTGTAGATTGCTTTGTGTAGTATAGTCATTTTCACAATATTGATTCCTCCAATCCAAGAACATGGTATATCTCTCCATCTGTTTGTATCATCTTTAATTTCTTTCATCAGTGTCTTATGGTTTTCTGCATACAGGTCTTTTGTCTCCCTAGGTAGGTTTATTCCTAGGTATTTTATTCTTTTTGTTGCAATGGTAAATGGGAGTGTTTCCTTAATTTCTCTTTCAGATTTATCACCCTTAGTGTACAGGAATGCAAGAGATTTCTGTGCATTAATTTTTTATCCTACTACTCTACCAAATTCATTGATTAGCTCTAGTAGTTTTCTGGTAGCTTCTTTAGGATTCTCTATGTATAGTATCATGTCATCTGCAAACAGTGACAGTTTTACTTCTTCTTTTCCAAATTGGATTCCTTTTATTTCTTTTTCATCTCTGATTGCTGTTGCTAAAACTTCCAAAACTAGGTTGAATAATAGTGGTGAGAGTGGGCAACCTTGTCTTGTTCCTGATCTTAGAGGAAATGGTTTCTCTTTTCAACCATTGAGAACGATGTTGGCTGTAGGTTTCCGATATATGGCCTTTATTATGCTGAGGTAGGTTCCCTGTATGCCCACTTGCTGGAGAGTTTTTATCATAAACTGGTGTTGAATATTGTTGAAAGCTTTTTCTGCATCTACTGAGATTATCATATGGTTTTTATCCTTCAATTTGTTAATATGGTGTATCACATTGATTGATTTGTATATATTGAAGAATCCTTGCATGCCTGGGATAAACTCCACTTGATCATGGTGAATGATCCTTTCAATGTGCTATTGGATTCTGTTTGCCAGTATTTTGTTGAGCATTTTTGCATCTATGTTCATCAGTGATATTGGTCTATAGTTTTCTTTTTTTGTGACATCTTTGCCTGGTTTCGGTATCAGAGTGATGGTAGTCTCGTAGAATGAGTTTGGGAGTGTTCCTCTCTCTGCTATATTTTGGAAGAGTTTGAGAAGGATAGGTGTTAGCTCTCCTCTAAATGTTTGATAGAATTCGCCTGTGAAGCCATCTGGTCCTGGGCTTTTGTTTGTTGGAAGATTTTTAATCACAGTTTCAATTTCAGTGCTTGTGATTGGTCTGTTCATATTTTCTATTTCTTCCTGGTTCAGTGTTGGAAGGTTGTGCTTCTCTAAGAATTTGTCCATGTCTTCCAGGTTGTCCATTTTATTGGCACAGAGTTGCTTGTAGTAATCTCTCATGATCCTTTGTATGTCTGCAGTGTCAGTTGTTACTTCTCCTGTTTCATTTCTAATTCTATTGATTTGAGTCCTCTCCCTTTTTTTCTTGATGAGTCTGGCTAATGGTTTATCAATTTTGTTTATCTTCTCAAAGAACCAGCTTTTAGTTTTATTGATCTTTGCTCTCGTTTCCTTCATTTCTTTTTCATTTATCTGATCTGATCTTTACGATTTCTTTCCTTCTGCTAACCTTGGGGTTTTTTTGTTCTTCTTTCTCTAATTGCTTTAGGTGTAAGGTTAGGTTGTTTATTTGAGATAGTTCTTGTTTCTGGAGGTAAGGTTGTATTGCTGTAAACTTCCCTCTTACAACTACTTTTGCTGCATCCCATAGGTTTTGGGTCATTGTGTTTTCATTGTCATTTGTTTCTAGGTATTTTTTGATTTCCTCTTGATTTCTTCAGTGATCCCTTGGTTATTTAGTAGCATATTGTTTAGCCTCCATTTGTTTGTATTTTTTACAGTTTTCTTCCCTGTAATTGATATCTAGTCTCATAGCATTGTGGTTGGAAAAGATACTTGATACGATTTCAATTTTCTTAAATTTACCAAGGCTTGATTTGTGACCCAAGATATGATCTATCCTGGAGAATATTCCATGAGCACTTGAGAAGAATGTGTATTCTGTTGTTTTTGGATGGAATGTCCTATAAATATCAATTAAGTCCATCTTGTTTAATGTGTCATTTAGCGCTGGTGTTTCATTATTTATTTTCAATGATCTGTCCATTGGTAAAAGTGGGGTGTTAAAGTCCCCTACTATGATTGTGTTACTGTCAATTTCCCCTTTTTTGGTTGTTCGCATTTGCCTTATGTATTGAGGTGCTCCTATGTTGGGTGCATAAATATGTACAATTGTTATATCTTCTTCTTGGATTGATCCCTTGATCATTATGTAGGGTCCTTCTTTGTCTCTTGTAATAGTCTTTACTTTAAAGTCTATTTTGTCTGATAGGAGAATTGCTACTCTGGCTTTCTTTTGATTCCCATTTGCATGGAATACTTTTTCCATCCCCTCACTTTCAGTCTGTATGTGTCCCTAGGTCTGAAGTGGGTCTCTTGTAGACAGCATATATACGGGTCTTGTTTTTGTATCCATTCAGCCAGTCTATGGCTTTTGGTTGGAGCATTTAATCCATTTACATTTAAGGTAATTATGGATATGTATGTTCCTATTACCATTTTCTTAATTGTTTTGGGTTTGTTTTTGTAGGTCTTTTCCTTCTCTTGTGTCTCCTGACTGGAGAAGTTCCTTTAGCATTTGTTGTAAAGCTGGTTTGGTGGTGCTGAATTCTCTTAGCTTTTGCTTGTCTGTAAAGGTTAATTTCTCTGTCGAATCTGAATGAGATCCTAGCTGGGTAGAGTAACCTTGGTTGTAGGTTTTTCCCTTTCATCACTTTAAATATGTCCTGCCACTCCTTTCTGGCTTGCAGAATTTCTGCTGAAAGATCAGCTGTTAACCTTATGGGGCTTCCCTTGTATGTTATTTGTTGTTTTTCCCTTGCTGCTTTTAATATTTTTTCTTTGTGTTTAATTTTTGATAGTTTGATTAATATGTGTCTTGGTGTGTTTCTCTTTGGGTTTATCCTCTATGGGACTCTCTGCGCTTCCTGGACTTGATTAACTATTTCCTTTGCCGTGTTAGGGAAGTTTTCGACTATAATCTCGTCAAATATCTTTCAGACCCTTTCTTTTTCTCTTGTTCTTCTGGGACCCCTATAGTTTGAATGTTAGTGTGCATAATGTTGTCCCAGAAGTCTCTGAGACCGCCCTCAATTCTTTTCATTCTTTTTTCTTTATTCTGGTCTGTGGCAGTTCCAGGTCACTTATCCGTTCTCTGCCTCAATTATTCTGCTATTGATTCCTTCTAGAGAACTTTTAATTTCACTTATTGTTGTGGTCATCATTGTTTGTTTGCGCTTTAGTTCTTCTGGGTCCTTGTTAAACCTTTCTTGTATTTTCTCCATTCTATTTGCAGGATTTTGCATCATTTTTACTATCATTACTCTGGATTCTTTTTCAGGTAGACTACCTATTTCCTCTTCATTTGTTTGGTCTGGTGGGTTTTTACCTTGCTCCTTCATCTGCTGCATATTTCTCTGTCTTCTCATTTTGTTTAACTTACTGTGTTTGGGGTCACTAGTAATTAGTCCTTTTCAAGTAAGAGAAAAGAGGAGAAATATTCAATTATACTGTCTTTTGTATTTACTTACATAATGACCTTTACTGGTTCTCTTTGTTTTTTCATATAGATTCAAATTACTGTCTGGTGTCACTAGCTCTCTTTCTGAAGCATTTTCTTTGATATTTCTTAAGGCAAGTCTGCTAACAACAAATTCTCTCAGTTTTTGTTTATCTGAAAATGTCTATTTTGCCTTCATTTTTGTTTTTTTTTTTTTTTTTTGATTTTACTGTGCCATAACATTTATATAAAATACAAAATACAGGTAAAGTTACATTTTTGTTAGATACCAGAACAATATTAAACCTTAAGGGGAGTCACTAGAATGGGACCAGGGGGCCTCTGAGTATCTGGCAATTTTCTGTGTCTTTATCTAGAAGCTATGTATACAGTGTATTCAGATGCTGAATTTTCTGAGATTTGTCATTTCCTTACAAACCCTGCGTGTTTTCAGTTGTTTTTTTTTTTTTTTACATGACTCTTTTTTTTTTTTTTCACACACACTGTATTTTATTTTTACAAGAGATAAATAGACTGACACCAAGCATTGTACATGGATGACCACAACAAAAGCAACAATGATTGCAATTACCAAACATGAAACACACTCATACTATGTCATAATATTGACATTCAGTCCAGTAATCCTCCACTGCAACAGCTCCTTTACTTTGCAGTGAAAATTGATTTGTATATTCTTTGCCTCTGAGTTCTTGTGGGATTTTTTCTTTTTTTAAATTCAACCAGAAAGTCACAAAAATTATACTCATCCTCATCAGTTCACTCAGTCCCATGTAATTAATTTTTTTTTTTCATCTTGATCTTTTGTTAGCACTTTTATGAGCTCATCAGTTTTTCATTAGAGTTCTGAAAATGCTTATTCATTCAGTTCAGCAGTACAGTCAGGTACCATAAACCTGTACTTGTCAGAGTCTTTTCCATGAATTTCCTGAAGATGAAACCCTTTTATAGGAACATATTTACAAAAGCATCAGAGTACACCCAGAACTGTCTGTAAATGACAAAAGACTTAAAAATGACCACGGTTAAAGATTTGATGAAAGTTCATAATAATGCAGTTGACAAGAAAATTAGTTATTTCTGAGATATACATTTTAAAGTAATAACTAGGATTATGACTTATAACATTATACCAGAACATATAAGATTTTTAGAAATTTCATGTAATGTCTGAAACATTTATATTAACATATTTCCATACAAATAACCCAATGAAAGTTTAGTATTAGTTGTTTTGTTTGTTTGTTTATACTGCAGGTTCTTATTAGTCATCAATTTTATACACATCAGTGTATACATGTCAATCCCAATCGCCCAATTCAGCACACCACTATCCCCACCCCACCGCAGTTTTCCCCCCTTGGTGTCCATATGTCTGTTCCACATCTGTGTCTCAACTTCTGCCCTGCAAACCGGCTCATCTGTACCATTTTTCTAGGTTCCACATACATGCGTTAATATACAATATTTGTTTTTCTCTTTCTGACTTACTTCACTCTGTATGACAGTCTCTAGATTCATCCACGTCTCAACAAATGACTCAATTTCGTTCCTTTTTATGGCTGAGTAATATTCCATTGTATATATGTACCACAACTTCTTTATCCATTCGTCTGTTGATGGGCATTTAGGTTGCTTCCATGACCTGGCTATTGTAAATAGTGCTGCAATGAACATTCGGGTGCATGTGTCTTTTTGAATTACAGTTTTCTCTGGGTATATGCCCAGTAGTGGGATTGCTGGGTCATATGGTAATTCTATTTTTAGTTTTTTAAGGAACCTCCATATTGTTCTCCATAGTGGCTGTATCAATTTACATTCCCACCAACAGTGCAAGAGGGTTCCCTTTTCTCCACACCCTCTCCAGCATTTGTTGTTTGTAGATTTTCTGATGATGCCCATTCTAATTGGTGTGAGGTGATACCTCATTGTAGTTTTGATTTGCATTTCTCTAATAATTAGTGATGTTGAGCATCTTTTCATGTGCTTCTTGGCCGTCTGTATGTCTTCTTTGGAGAAATGTCTATTTAGGTCTTCTGCCCATTTTTGGATTGGGGTGTTTGTTTCTTTAATATTGAGCTGAATGAGCTGTTTATATATTTTGGAGATTAATCCTTTGTCCGTTGATTCGTTTGCAAATATTTTCTCCCATTCTAAGGGTTGTCTTTTCATCTTGTTTATGGTTTCCTTTGCTGTGCAAAAGCTTTGAAGTTTCATTAGGTCCCACTTGTTTATTTTTGTTTTTATTTCCATTACTCTAGGAGGTGGATCAAAAAAGATCTTGCTGTGATTTATGTCAAAGAGTGTTCTTCCTATGTTTTCCTCTAAGAGTTTTATAGTGTCCAGTCTTACATTTAGGTCAGTAATCCATTTTGAGTTTATTTTTGTGTATGGTGTTAGGGAGTATTCTAATTTCATTCTTTTACATGTAGCTGTCCAGTTTTCCCAGCACCACTTATTGAAGAGATTGTCTTTTCTCCATCGTATATCTTTGCCTCCTTTGTCATAGATTAGTTGACCATAGGTGCGTGGGTTTATCTCTGGGCTTTCTATCTTGTTCCATTGATCTATGTTTCTGTTTTTGTGCCAGTACCATATTGTCTTGATTACTGTAGCTTTGTAGTATAGTCTGAAGTCAGGGAGTCTGATTCCTCCAGCTCCGTTTTTTTCCCTCAAGACTGCTTTGGCTATTCGGGGTCTTTTGTGTCTCCATACAAATTTTAAGATGATTTTTTCTAGCTCCGTAAAAAATGCCATTGGTAATTTGATAGGGATTGCATTGAATCTGTAGATTGCTTTGGGTAGTATAGTCATTTTCACAATGTTGATTCTTCCAATCCAAGAACATGGTATATCTCTCCATCTGTTGGTATCATCTTTAATTTCTTTCATCAGTGTCTTATAGTTTTCTGCATACAGGTCTTTTGTCTCCCTAGGTAGGTTTATTCCTAGGTATTTTATTCTTTTTGTTGCAATGGTAAATGGGAGTGTTTCCATAATTTCTCTTTCAGATTTTTCATCATTAGTGTATAGGAATGCAAGAGATTTCTGTGCATTAATTTTGTATCCTGCAACTTTACCATATTCATTAATTAGCTCTAGCAGTTTTCTGGTGGCAGTTTTAGGATTCTCTATGTATAGTATCATGTCATCTGCAAACAGTGACAGTTTTACTTCTTCTTTTCCAATTTGTATTCCTTTTATTTCTTTTTCTTCTCTGATTGCCGTGGCTAGGACTTCCAGAACTATGTTGAATAATAGTGGTGAGAGTGGACATCCTTGTCTCGTTCCTGATCTTAGAGGAAATGCTTTCAGTTTTTCACCGTTGAGAATGATGTTTGCTATGGGTTTGTCATATATGGCCTTTATTATGTTGAGGTAGGTTCCCTCTATGCCTACTTTCTGGAGAGTTTTTATCATAAATGGGTGTTGAATTTTGTCAAAAGCTTTTTCTGCATCTATTGAGATGATCATATGGTTTTTATTCTTCAATTTGTTAATATGGTGTATCACATTGATTGATTTGCGTATATTGAAGAATCCTTGCATCCCTGGGATAGATCCCACTTGATCGTGGTGTATGATCCTTTTAATGTGTTGTTGGATTCTGTTTGCTAGTATTTTGTTGAGGATTTTTGCACCTATATTCATCAGTGATATTGGTCTGTAATTTTCTTTTTTTGTAGTGTCTTTGTCTGGTTTTGGTATCAGGGTGATGGTGGCCTCATAGAATGAGTTTGGGAGTGTTCCTTCCTCTGCAATTTTTTGGAAGAGTTTGAGAAGGATAGGTGTTAGCTCTTCTCTAAATGTTTGATAGAATTCACCTGTGAAGCCATCTGGTCCTGGACTTTTGTTTGTTGGAAGATTTTTAATCACAGTTTCAATTTCATTACTTGTGATTGGTCTGTTCATATTTTCTGCTTCTTCCTGGTTCAGTCTTGGAAGGTTATACCTTTCTAAGAATTTGTCCATTTCTTCCAGGTTGTCCATTTTATTGGCATAAAGTTGCTTGTAGTAGTCTCTTAGGATGCTTTGTATTTCTGCGGTGTCTGTTGTAACTTCTCCTTTTTCATTTCTGATTTTATTGATTTGAGTCCTCTCCCTCTTTTTCTTGATGAGTCTGGCTAATGGCTTATCAATTTTGTTTATCTTCTCAAAGAACCAGCTTTTAGTTTTATTGATCTTTGCTATTGTTTTCTTTGTTTCTATTTCATTTATTTCTGCTCTGATCTTTATGATTTCTTTCCTTCTGCTAACTTTGGGTTTTGTTTGTTCTTCTTTCTCTAGTTTCTTTAGGTGTAAGGTTAGATTGTTTACTTGAGATTTTTCTTGTTTCTTGAGGTAGGCTTGTATAGCTATAAACTTCCCTCTTAGAACTGCTTTTGCAGCATCCCACAGGTTTTGGGTTGTCGTGTTTTCATTGTCATTTGTCTCTAGGTATTTTTTGATTTCCTCTTTGATTTCTTCAGTAATCTCTTGGTTATTTAGTAACGTATTGTTTAGCCTCCATGTGTTTGTGTTTTTTATGCTTTTTCCCCTGTAATTCATTTCTAATCTCATAGTGTTGTGGTCAGAAAAGATGCTTGATATGATTTCAATTTTCTTAAATTTACTGAGGCTTGATTTGTGACCCAAGATGTGATCTATCCTGGAGAATGTTCCGTGTGCACTTGAGAAGAACGTGTAATCTGCTGTTTTTGGATGGAATGTCCTATAAATATCAATTAAATCTATCTGGTCTATTGTGTCATTTAAAGCTTCTGTTTCCTTATTTATTTTCATTTTGGATGATCTGTCCATTGGTGTAAGTGAGGTGTTAAAGTCCCCCACTATTATTGTGTTACTATCAATTTCCTCTTTTATAGCTGTTAGCAATTGCCTTATGTAATGAGGTGCTCCTATGTTGGGTGCATATATATTTATAATTGTTATATCTTCTTCTTGGATTGATCCCTTGATCATTATGTAGTGTCCTTCCTTGTCTCTTGTAACATTCTTTATTTTAAAGTCTATTTTATCTGATATGAGTATAGCTACTCCAGCTTTCTTTTGATTTCCATTTGCATGGAATATCTTTTTCTATCCCCTCACTTTCAGTCTGTATGTGTCCCTAGGTCTAAAGTGGGTCTCTTGTAGACAGCATATATATGGGTCTTGTTTTTGTATCCATTCAGCAAGCCTGTGTCTTTTGGCTGGAGCATTTAATCCATTCACGTTTAAGGTAATTATCGATATGTATGTTCCTATGACCATTTTCTTAATTGTTTTGGGTTTGTTTTTGTAGGTCCTTTTCTTCTCTTGTGTTTCCCACTTAGAGAAGTTCCTTTAACATTTGTTGTAGAGCTGGTTTGGTGGTGCTGAATTCTCTTAGCTTTTGCTTGTCTGTAAAGCTTTTGATTTCTCCATCAAATCTAAATGAGATCCTTGCCGGGTAGAGTAATCTTGGTTGTAGGTTCTTCCCTTTCATCACTTGAAGTATATCATGCCACTCCCTTCTGGCTTGTAGAGTTTCTGCTGACAAATCAGCTGTTAACCTTATGGGAGTTCCCTTGTATGTTATTTGTCGTTTTTCCCTTGCTGCTTTCAATAATTTTTCTTTGTCTTTAATTTTTGCCACTTTGATTACTATGTGTCTCGGCGTGCTTCTCCTTGGGTTTATCCTGTATGGGACTCTCTGCGCTTCCTGGACTTGGGTGGCTATTTCCTTTCCCATGTTAGGGAAGTTTTCGACTATAATCTCTTCAAATATTTTCTCTGGTCCTTTCTCTCTCTCTTCTCCTTCTGGGACCCCTATAATGCGAATGTTGTTGCGTTTAATGTTGTCCCAGAGGTCTCTTAGGCTGTCTTCATTTCTTTTCATTCTTTTTTCTTTAGTCTGTTCCGCAGCAGTGAATTCCACCATTCTGTCTTCCAGGTCACTTATCCGTTCTTCTGCCTCAGTTATTCTACTATTGATTCCTTCTAGTGTAGTTTTCATTTCAGTTATTGTATTGGTCATCTCTGTTTGTTTGTTCTTTAATTCTTCTAGGTCTTTGTTAATCATTTCTTGCATCTTCTCAATCTTTGCCTCCATTCTTATTCCAAGGTCCTGGATCATCTTCACTATCATTATTCTGAATTCTTTTTCTGGAAGGTTGCCTATCTCCACTTCATTTAGTTGTTTTTCTGGGGTTTTTTCTTGTTCCTTCATCTGGTATATAGCCCTCTGCCTTTTCATCTTGTCTATCTTTCTGTAAATGTGGTTTCTGTTCCACAGGCTGCAGGACTGTAGTTTTTCTTGCTTCTGCTGTCTGCCCTCTGGTGGTTGAGGCTATCTAAGAGGCTTGATGGGAGGCTCTGGAGGTGGGTAGAGCTGACTGTTGCTGTGGCGGTCAGAGCTCTGTAAAACTTTAATCCACTTGACTGTTGCTGGGTGGGGCTGGGTTCCCTCCCTGTTGGTTGTTTTGCCTGAGGCAACCCAACACTGGAGCCTACCCAGGCTCTTTGGTGGGGCTAATGGCAGACTCTGGGAGGGCTCACACCAAGGAGTACTTCCCAGAACCTCCGCTGCCAGTGTCCTTGTCCCCACGGTGAAACAGAGCCAGCCCCCGCCTCTGCAGGAGACCCCCCAACACCAGCAGTTATGTCTGGTTCAGTCTCCCCCAGGGTCACTGCTCCTTCCCCTGGGTCCCGATGCACACACTATTTTGTGTACGCCCTCCAAGAGTGGGTTCTCTGTTTCCCCCAGTCCTGTCGAAGTCCTGCAATCAATTCCCACTAGGCTTCAAAGTCTGATTCTCTATGAATTCCTCCTCCCGTTGCCGGACCCCCAGGTTGGGAAGCCTGACGTGGGGCTCAGAACTTTCACTCCAGTGGGTGGACTTCTGTGGTATAAGTGCTCGCCAGTCTGTGAGTCACCCACCCAGCAGTTATGGGATTTGATTTTACTCTGATTGCGCCCCTCCTACCGTCTCACTGTGGCTTCTCCTCTGTCCTTGGACGTGGGGTATCCTCCTTGGTGAAGTCCAGTGTCTTCCTGTCGATGATTGTCCAGCAGCCAATTGTGATTCTGGTGCTCTCGCAAGAGGGAGTGAGAGCACGTCCTTCTACTCCGCCATCTTGGTTAATCCTTCCTTGCCTTCATTTTTGAAAGATAGTTTTGCTGAATAAAAGATTCCTGGTTGACAGTTTTTACTTTTAGCACTTTAAGTACGTCATCCTACTGCTGTCTGGCCTTCATTGTTTCTAATGAGAAGTCAGCCATTAATCTTACTGGAGTTTCCTTATATGTGATGTCATTTTTCTCTTGCTGTTTTCAAGATTTTCTCTATTTTTGGCTTTCAACATTTTTACTGTAATGTATCTGACTATGGATCTCTTTGCGCTTGTTCTGTTTGGAAATCATTGAACTTCTTGGATGTATAGATTCATGTTTACTATCAAATTTGGTAAGTTTTTGCCATTATTTTTTCAAAAAAAATTTTTTTGTGCTTCTCCCTCCTCTCCTTTTGGTACTTCAATTACACATATGTTGGTGCACTAAAAAGTGTCCCACATGTCTTTGAAATTATGTTCATTTTTCTTCATCCTATTTTTTTCTCTATTTTTCATGTTATGTAACCTTTGTTGATCTTTCTTCAAGATCACTGAATCTTTCTTCTGTCAGTTCAAATGTCTTGTTGAGGGCTTCTACTAGTTATTGTACTTTTCAACTCTAAAAATTCCACTTTGTTCTTTTTCATAACTTCCATGTCTTTATTGATATTTTCTATTTGATGAAACATCATTGTCATCATCATTTTTTCCTTAAATTCTTTAAGTATGGCTTCTTTTGGTTCTTTGAACATAATCATCATAGCTGCTTTAAAGTCTGTCTGCAAAGATAACCATACAGACCCTTTAAAAAGCGTTTTCTATTGCTTTATTTTTTTCCTTGTTTATGGGTCATACTTTCCTAGAGTTGTTTTGGGTATCTCATAATATTTTTGTTGAAAATTGTACATTTTAGAAAACATATTGTAACAAGTATAGGTACTGATTCCTCCAAACCTGGGTATTCTTACTCTTCATTTGATGGTTTGTTTATTTGTGTAGTGACTTGGCTCAACTAATTCTGAGAAGTCTATTTTACTTGCAATAGGCAGTTTCTGATGTCCTTGCTCAGATTTTTTCCCCTTATATTAATCTTTTAGTCTAGCTACCTAGGAATAACCCCTGGGCTGGCTTAAACCACTTATTGATCAAAGGTTATGCTTAAGTCTTCTTAATCAGTTATATTTTTACCCTTTACCATTGAGTAGTATGTGTGTGGCTTGGAGGCTGCTATCATAGTTCAGAGATTTTATGGGTTTTGCCCTATATTTAGCCAAAGACTGTTAGATTAGAGGTTCTCTCTCTGATCCTTTCTGAGAGGGTACTGCCTTGGGCATGCACATAGTCTTCCAGACTGCCAGAGATGAAAGTAATTTTATTTTTAAACCTGGCTTTCTAGGAGTTGCCCGTGGGTTAAAGAAGCTAATGGTTTGGTTAGCATTTAGTCAGAGATTCTGTTTAAGCCCCTGCTCCGGTAAGGCTTTTGCCCTGTTTTAATGGGTCTGTGTGTAGCATTGGGAATGCTTTCAAGTCTGCCCAACATTCTGCTCTGATGCTCCTGAGTGGGTGTGGTCTAGTGCATGAACATAGCCTCCCCAAGCCCAGAGGTGACTGTATCATAGGAGGACTCCTTTTAGCTGTCTCTTTTCCTGGTTCTTCTTTTAAATTTCTGGCTGTCCCACCATATTGCTTGTATCATGGCGTTACAAGCTTCCTCTCAATTGCTATCTGGCAAAATCTCCATTCTTTTCAACAATGTCCTTAGGCATGAGTTCTTCATTCTGTGTTCCAAATATAGTCAGTCTCCTCAAGCAGAGCTGCAGAGTTTTTGTCCTTATGGTCTGTCTTTCTCACTTGGAAAGGCATCTATACACCACTGCACCAAATCTGTGGGCGGGAGCCCACTTTTCCCAGAGTAATATCCCATGGCCACTGGGGAAGTGGTAGCCCTTGGTCTTCTCAGCTTGTCCTTCCTATAGTGGAATCTCCACTCTATGAGTAAAATGGGGTAGAGGTGTTCCAAGTGCCAGTAGTAGGTAGTTCACTCTAAGAGTGGGAGTGAAGTGGGAGAATGGAGACTCAGCCCTCTCAACTGAACTTTCCAGGAATTAAGCTTCTGTAACGTGAGGCTGAGGGAGAAGGGGATGAGAAATGCTGGCAGTCTACTCTTTCTCAAGTGAAAGACTAGGAGCTGGGGGAGAAGGAGTCCCTGTTTTCTTGGCTGCACATGCCCAATGTAGAACTCCCATAACACAAAACATTAGGGATAACATGGTGGGGAAGGGAGCAGGTTAGGACTCAAATGCCACAGACTCGCACTGTTTTACCAAGATTGAATAGATTTTCCTGAATGAAATTTTCTCCATTTGCTGTATGCCCTTAGGACAATGTATAGAGAATTTAAATGATTGCTTTTTTAAAAAAATAATTTTCAACAATTACTTTCCAGGGAAAGTTTCACTAATCTCTTTAACTCTGCTATTCCAAAAGTCTTATTTACATATACTTGTTTCTTTTTCAGAATTTGATCATTTTTCACCTGAAAAATGTTAAGCCTATCCCATTTAATTTTCTTTTCTTCCCAGGGCCTCAATCTTGCCAATTATTCAGTTGAAAAACAGTTTTCATTTTGAAAACAAAATAAGACTAAACTAAATTAATAATTTCCTTTTTTTCTTGCAATTACTCCATGTCACTGCTGTTGTAGAAGCTTGAAAAACTTTTCCTCTATATTTCTTCTCCATCCCTTCATTCATATCTTCTTCACTTCTATCATTTCCACAATTCTCTCTGTAATTTTATTTGTAGCTATTTCTCCTTTCCCATCCAAGATACACTAGCTTTGTCTACCACCAGTTTTTTTTTGTTTCGCTTTGTTTTTGTTTTTAGGTGAAAACTAATTTCTCCCTCTACAATAAATTAAGATCAAAGAAGTTACTTTTGTAAAGTACCTGGAAGAGTATCTGGCATATAGTAAGTAGACAAAATATATAAAGTAATTTTTATTTTTAATGAAATGCTAAAACAGAGTCCTAGAAGGTTGGAACTAGAATTGGCTTTAGCTTTCAGCTATTTCCACACTCTGCATTTTATAAATGGGTCATCTACCAAGAAACAAATGATTTACCCAAGACTTCAGATCAAATAATATATAGATGTTATCTCATTTTTTGTTTACAGTGACCCTGTGAACTAGGTTGATCAGGTAACATTATAATGAGTATTTTTAAGACTGAGGCACATAGAAGTTAATGACTTACCTAAGCTCATACCATTAAGTAAGGACAAGACCAGTGCAGAGCCAGGTCTCCTGACTGAGCAAATGTACTGGGTCACCTAACATGTTACTGAGTTCATTTTGAATATTAAAAAAATGCATTTTAATAGTCTTTTAGAATTTATTAATAAGGGTTTTCACATAATTTATCTCATTTGCTCTAACAAGTGGTAGAGTAGGTAGGGTGACATTCATTAAGAAATGTGATGGTCCTCCGAAAGATTAGAAGTCAGGGTGCACAGATGGTAAGATGGAAAGCCAGGATCCCAGGACTTCCAGCCCCAAGGCCAGTGCCCTTATGTCTCCACCAGGCTGCCTTAGCACAGCTCTCTCAGGACAACCATGTTATCTCCCTAATACATAGAACCTTCCTACTTTGCATTTATACTTCCATTCAGTCAGGTGTCTTCATAAAAGAAATTATGCTCATTAAGGAGGCTCAAGATTATGGTTTACCATTTTTGTTTTACAACTAAAATTTTAAAATTTCAGGAAGCAATTTCATGCTATTACTTCCTTTTTTTTCAGTCATTTCTGAATTACCCAGGGGGTAGTTTAAAGCTTGAGGCCGTTACTGTTCTTCCATCCATTTGTCCTCTGGGTTCACACTGCAGTTTTTACTAGCAAGATCCTAGTCTTACAACTTGCTTTCTTTTAGTAAAGAATATATTACACCCATACACATTCACAAACTAATATGAGCACTGGCCCATTCACTCATTGCCAGTCTTATGCCAAATTCCCCAAATGTCAAAGGACATAGCGATTTTTTAAATAACAGAAATAGTTGCATCTCTTTGAAATATCATAAATCATATTTTATAAGTTTTCAGAAATTTTCCTTTAAAAAGTTATAAAGGTAGAAAAAGTCATGTAATATTCTCTCATGGATTAAAATATATTAATGTTAATATTTTTTCAAAAGAAACAGTCTTCCATCTTAATTAGGGTATTTAAGTGCTGCTTATGTGTGCAGTGAAGACTGATTTTTCTCACACTAGGTCTTGCTGTGTTTGAATGTGTTTTCTACAAATCAAAATAGCTGACTTACAAGATCCTATACAATATTTAAATTTTTCTTAACTATTTAAAACATAAAAATAGCTTTCTCCCCTGTTTGATTATAAAAATATTATATATTTCTTCTAAAATATTTTTAAAATGCAGAAAATAAAAAAGAAAAGAATAATCACCTAAAATATCACATTGATAGATAACCACAACTAAAATTTTAAAAACATGCTTCCAGATATTTCAGAGATATGCAAGTAATTTTTGATGGTCTTTTGTAACTTTTTTTCATTCACCAGTGCCTGTGCTAGCACTTCCATATCAATAAATATAGACACACAGAATCTTTTTTCCTGGTTTTTAAATTTGGGGGAATGGGAGGGCTTAGTTTATTTTTTACTACAAATGCAGAGTTTTAATAATACACCTCCATATAAGGCACTCGGTATCACTGGTAAGTACAAGGTCCAGTCTTGGTTTATATTATCTTTACCTTCATTTTCAATCCCTGGTCCCTTCCACTCCCCTTACATATATCCTACCTATAATAAATGTGATAGACATCCTTGGATATGTATGTATCCTTCATAGACATATGTATATAATAGATGAACACACATGTTAATACAGTACATTAGCAAAGAATAATATATACAAAGTACACTAACACAGTTGAATGTAGCAAGCCACATAGGAACACATTATAGTTCATCATCCCCTTTCATATGGTTTTCTTTTTGACCCATTTTGGCCACAAGGTCTATCTTGAAAGTGCTTTTTGCATGGTTCTGCCTCATCATTGTACAAAAGAAGCAAACACACGATGGAGAGTCTGGGGAATCTTTCTCTGGCACCTCTACATTTTGTTCAAAATGTGAAATCGTTTCTCCATTTGCAATTTGTGAAGATGTCTCTCTGTCCTTCTCCCTTTAACTGGTCTTCTACCCTTCTTCACACCTCCTTCCACAAGGCAATATTCTTCTTATTTCAAAGTAAGGATCTATATTTTATAATAGTACTTTTTAATGTATTAGACATTTAACGTGTCTTTTTAAAATGGTGTTGGTATTTTTATTATAATTATTATTGCTTATGATAGAGTTCTTTTATAAAATTGTAAAGCTTTGGAGTGGACTATCTCAATCTCTTTTCTCCCATGAGTCCTGTTACTGTTAATGCATGAATTTGCAGAAATGTTATTTATTTCAAGAGTACATATATTTCCCTAGGGATGGGTCTCTATATTGCCTTCAAGCTATATTAGCTCGGACTTCCCTGGTGGCACAGTGGTTAAGAATCCGCCTACCAATGCAGGGCACATGGGTTCGAGCCCTGGTCCGGGAAGATCCCACATGCCACGGAGCAACTAAGCCTGTGTACCACAACTACTGAGCCCGCATGCTGCAACTACTGAAGCCCATGCGCCTAGAGCCTGTGCTCTGCAACAAGAGAAGCCACCACAATGAGAAGCCTGCGCACCGCAATGAAGAGTAGCCCCCGCTCACCACAGCTAGAGAAAGCCCACGTGCAGCAACAAAGACCCATCCCAGCCATAAATAAATAAATAAATAAATAAAATATTAAAAAAAAAAAAAAGCTATATTAGCTCACATGTCCCTTGAGGATCTGTGGTATTCATAGGAGTGAAATTGCTGGATAATAGGTTATATGAATATATAATTTAACTACACACTGACAGATTTCTTTTCAGAATCACTGTACCAGTTCATATTTCCACTAATGTCTTCCCCATATCATGGTTTTTAACAGCTAAATAACATTCCATCTTATGGAAGGAGGTACTTAATTCACTTCACCATTCCTCTGTTTTTGGACCTTTGTATTATTTCTACTTTTGGATACATTGTATTAAAATTCATAGATACACATCCTTCTGTAGAAGTCTTTGGGCAATGTTTTGACTATTTTTTTAAAGATAATTTCCTAAAAATGTAGAAACAGTAGAAGATAAAATAACAAGCATAGAATGCTTTTGATGCATATTGCCAAATTTCCAGAAGGCTTGCACCAATTACAGTTCCCTTCAGAAATCACTCATATGTTTGTTCACTCACAAAATATTTATTAAGTGCCTAGTATTTTTCAGATACTATTTGGTTCGTTGGAGATTAGACAAAGAATGACTCTCCATCCTTGGTGGAGGAGGAGCTGTGGGAGAAGGAGGAAGCTAAGAAAGAAAATGATCTGAGTTTGGAACTGGCTTCAGGCTGTCCCCATAGGAAGCTCAGCTACACAAATGACACACAGAAATAGTCCCCCTGGAGGCAGGAGGTTAGGCCATATGTAATCTATGTCTCCTGAAATGGAGGATGGGGAGTGGGATGCCGAGCAAATAAATCCCCACTTTGGTCAAAAACAATTCTCCATCAAAGGAGCAGCTGTGCTTTGTTAGCTGCCACCACTCACACAGGTGGGGAGTGCGCGCAGCTACCTGTGACGGATCTGGGGGGGCGGGTACTACTTTTCTATGAGTAAGAGCTTTACAAAGGCTAAAACCTCTATTTTCTTTTTAAGTTAAGAATTCTCGAGGCCCTCCCTTTCAACACGAAGAAGACTAAATAGACTCAGTGTTCATTTCTTCATCTTATTTAACTTGTAACGAAAAAGCTCACACCTGTAGGGTCTACCCAAGCCATCCCCACAGCTGTTTGTCAATGCTATGACCCACAGTGAAAATCTGAAACTACCAGAACATTTAGAAGTCCATCTACTCCATCCCTTTCTTTCAGGGTTGAAAATATTCACTTCATCCTAGGTGAAGAGGAATTTGGAGCTCTCATACTTCTTCAGGCGAAAATTTAATCTTATTTCCACCAGATGTGTTCAATAAATGAAGACAGGAAATAACGTCTCTCTGTTTCCAGGTAAGAGAAGATGAGTGAGACTCTGTCCGGTGTATATGAGGCAGGAGCCAGAGTCACAACTAGAGTGACCAACCATTTGCGTTTGCACAGGACTGAAGGGTTTCCCCAGACAGGACACAGAAATTTCAGCATTAAAACTGGAATCATCCCAGGCAAATCTGAATACATGGTCACCCTAAGTCTAAATAACAAATTCAAATTTTACTGCTATCTATTGTTACAAATTGTAATTTTCCACTTTCTTCTCCAACAGTGTTTGTAATATTCTCTGAGTTCACTGTACCTGTGTAGTTTATGAAGTCAAAGAAATTTACCCCAAATTTCATAGTTCTCACATTAATAGCTACAGATTTACTCTTAACCAAGAATCTCTTTTTTAAAAAAAAAATTTCAAGGCTACAAACATTGCCAAATGGTAGAAGAAATCAAAGGTAAAAACAAGCTTGAGAGGTATAAATAACATAAAATTTGGAGATTTCGTTCTAAATAAGTGAAAGCAGGTCAAAGAGCTACTTTAGTTCCCAGACTTTTATAAATCTACATTCTCAGACTACAGATTTTATAAAGGTGTCACCATCCATCCCCAACTCAAATGTCAATGTCCAGCCATTTCATTTGTCAGTCTCCTTCACCATATTGATTGCTAAAATATCATGCACAGGGAATTTGTGGGTGGCGAAAAAGCTAGAAAAAGAATAGCAAGGAGAAGATGGAGAGAGAGATGAGTCAAGCAAATTGAGGTGGGCCAGCAGAAACATTTTTAGGAAGGGAAATGCCAAAGGATGAATTCCCAGTTCACCTTTCTCACAGTAACGTTTTCTATCTCCACCTTCAATAAAGTCTTTTCCACATGCAAATATTGTGTAGCTTACATCTTATGGAAACTAAGAAATAGAGTTTTGTTTTACTTCAATTTGTTTTACTTTACTTTTGTTTTACAGAGTCTGATAGAAGGACAACTGGAATCGCATAAAAAAAACTGTCCCTAGAGCTGCAATACTTCACTGGACACAAGGGCTCAGAGCCAGAAATAACCATGAAAACAATTCAAAGAAATCTTTGGAGCATAGTTTCTACATCTATAAAATGGAGGTTCAGAACACTCTTACTTGGATATTACGGGGAAAGGTGATTATGTTAGCTGCCATCTGGGTTAACAATTGCATACTTTATGGCTCCCTAATACCCAGGTGTAATTTATCCTAAGTGCCTTATCCATTCTGTCCAAGCTTAACCACATCTGCAGAAACCAGTTTTTGTTGCAACCAGGATATCAGATGAGATAGCCTCTGCGTGCATGGTCTTTCTCACTATGTTGCACTATGGTAACCTGCTATTTCTGATAAGGCACTATCTCATTATGTATCAATCACATCTTCCCACTACTTGATACCTACATCTATATTTTCGGGAACTGAGAAGACAAAATAAATTTAATAAGGAGAAAGTTCTGCTACAAAATCTGCTATGAAGTAGAACCTCTTTTTGTTGATGGGCTTAGCCATCTTACACAAATTGAGTGCTTGCTCTGAGAAAATATGCAGTATGTAAACCTACCAGGGATGTTGTCAATTTGTTCTTCCCTGATAGATCAAGGACAGAATGTTGGCAATTCATTTTGGGGAGTCACAAAAATTATAGATGAGTAAGATTACTTGATATGGGAACCTTATCAGGAAATGCAGGTTGTTAAACCAGAAGCAGAGGAAATGACTGTTATACTTGCAAATGAGGGGCTTTATCATATGATTCACTGGGTCACTGGAAAAACTCCCTGGGAGCTTTTCAGCAAGGCATATCTGTGACTATGCCTCCCTCTGGAAATATTTATGAGGTAGAAAAGTTGAAATCAACTTTGACATTATTATCAATCTTGACTGTCTTCCAAGACCAAAGTTGATTTATTTTTCTAGGAAAATACATGAGAAAGTAATTGATAGTTGCTATTAGGTTACCTACTCCAGCTTCTGGGGACAGCTCATTGCAATATGCTTATTTGTTTTTCATCTTATGTTATTAGAATAATGCTTCCACAATCTTCTAAGGAGAATTCATGTAAATGTATACAGGAAAACTTCTCTAATAGTCTAACTTTCTTTTACTAATTGTGATAAAAATAATTTTTTCTTATTCTTTGTTCAACTGTCATATCCATCTACGTCTATAGATTTTCCTTCTCTCAGATATTAAATTTCCTATGAAGAGAAAACAAGAAAAAATATACACCAAATTAATTCTTCTGGTACCAAGATGCCTATTATAATGCTTAAAATGGAGAATACTACTCCTCTTCTCCTTCATTAATTACCTTCTTTGATGTAAAATGAAAATGGGATTTTTTTTTTTTTCCTTTCCAAAAGTTATGATTTTCTCTATTCGGTGAGAACATTCTAGAAGCCAGACTGTCAAACTTCTTAATATTTTTAATAATTACAATCTAAATCACTGTCCATCTATACCTGGACCACATCCTACTCCTAGACACTAGGAAGCACCAGGAGGAATGGAGAATAGGCACTATTTTTATTAAGGAGCACTGACTTCCAAAGGCTTGACAAAGTTTGATAGTTTGGGATTGAGGGGCCAAGGGGTTAAAGGAAAGAGCCATTTGTTCGTTCACAAAGCTTTCATCAAGGGCGTACTACACTCTGTCCACTATAGTAGCCACCAGCCACATGTGTCAGGTATTGCAGTGAATGCCAGAGATAGAGAAATGAACAAGATACAAGAAACCATGGAAACACACGGCCTGTAATGCTGTTAATAGTTGCCATTGCAATACAGTCAGAGCACAAAAGAGGGAGGTCTTGATTCTGGCTTGGGGTTTGGGATCAGAAAAGCTTACCTACAACTTTCCTAGACTGGGATTGGAGGTAAGTAATTTTTTGCCAGGGATACAGGAAGAAAGAAAGGAAAAGAGAAGCCCTTCTCCCTTAGGGGCCATACCATGCAAATGGGTAACTAATATTCAGTGAACAATTATATAAAACATACAAACGTTCTTCCAAATCACTATTATCTGTCTTCAGAGTTTAAGTTTGAAGCCTTAGTTCAATAAGAGTGTTTTTTTTTCTAAAGACCATGAACAAAAAAAAAAGATATTCAATGACTATTTCTTAATAATGAAAAAAAAAAGAGCAAAGAACTGTAACCTGATTCTTTCACGAATTGCAAAGCTCTGGTCTCCTTCCTCGCTGCAGATTAGATAATGGGGAAAACACAGAGGTACTTTCTATCCTAGGCGAAATAACAAAGTCACATTTGCCCATTTTCCGAGCTGAAGCTCCTCTAACTCCAATGGACTGCGTTGTTCTTTACTTCTTAAATTTAACAGGAATGAAGAACATGCCTGTTCTTTTCCTAAGGGAAACTGTGCCTCTCAACTTGACTCTAACTCCATCTGCTTTTCAGCGGAGAAAAAGGAAAGCCCCCACTAAATAGGAGCTATTGCTGTATGAGAATAATCTTCCACTCTGCAAAGCAATCATGCAAAGGAAAAAAAATCACTTTTTCCTATTTCTGTTCTCCACATTTCCTTGCTTTCCAAGGAGAGTTCTCTATTTGAAGGGTTCTTTGGGCTTTTGTGATGCTCCAATAGAGAGAGGGAGTCACAGAGGTAGTAAGTAGGAAAAGTAGAAGAATTAGTCAAAGCTTCTTAGTTGATTTATAGGATAAAAAGGTGAGGGAAGGCTAGGAAAATCAGGAGAGAAAAGCCATATGGGATGGAAGTAGATAAGAAAGTATTTGAGAAGTTAAGAGTCTGAAGGGAGGAGGTGTCGGAGGAGCTGCAGAATACAGTGGAAGTAGCTAGATGATAAATTTTAACAAGTGTGCTGTAACCTCTGTGTTTAGATACCCTGAGTGACTTTCATGAAATACTAGTAAAAAGTTTGAAATTTTAAAAGTTTACTTTGATTTTCGTGACTGTATTTCTTTAATCATAGCTGTGCTCCAAGATCGGATTTTATGGTTCTAGTCTAACAAGGATTATGCTTCTTTGACATGTAAATGTACTGGTCAGCAAATAATATTAATCCCACTCTGCCCACTACGGTAGCCACCAGTCACATGCGGCTCTCAAGTGCTTGGGGTGTGGCTAGTCTGAATTGAGATGTACTGTAACTCTAGAATACACACAGGATTTTGAAGACCTAGTTTTAAAAATAAAAAAGGAGGATGGAAGGAAGGGAGGGAGGGAGGGAGGAAAAAGAAGGAAATAAATCATATTAATAATTTGTATATGAATTACATGTCAAAATGGTAATATGTTAGCTGTATTAAGTAAAACATATTATTGATATTAATTTACTTAATTCTTTTTGCTTTCTTAACATGACTACTAGAAGATTTTCAATTATACATGGGCTCACATTTGTGGCTTGCATTACATTTTTACTGGATAGCAGTGTACTAATTTATGACAGAAACCAACCGCAAACACTGACTGAGCATCCTGTGTGAGCAGGACACTGTGTGAGATTTTTCTGTGAGTTATAAAACAGTTAAGTTCACGACCTAAGGAGTCCATATTTCTGGGATTACTCCTGGCACCGTCATCTATGAGCGATTCACGTGATTCATGTGATCTTGGATAAAGCATTCAGCATCTTTACTTGTTTGTTTGTTTGTTTGGGCCATGCCACACAGCTTGTGGGATCTTAGTTCCCAAACCAGGGATCGAACCCGGAGCCTCGGCAGTGAGAGAGCCGAGTCCTAAACACTGGACTGCCAGGGAATTCCTAACATTCAGCATCTTTAAACCTCTGTTTCCTAATCTGAAAAATGGAATTGATAACAGTACCTTCCCGGCAAGGTGGTTGAAACGGGTAAAACATTTACAAGAGCCTTGTAACATGCCTGGCACATAATAAGAAATAAATCAACATTAGCTTTTATTACTGTTACTCTTAGGGAGGGAAGGGTACTAAAATGTTTTGAGTGCTCTTTAGGTTTTATTTTATTTATGTCTTTCTGAAAGCTCCATGAGGGCAGGGACTGTTTCTATTTTGTTCTCTCCTTTTTTTGCAACAAATAGCACCATATGTAGCAGGAACATATTTACTAAATACTGAGTGAATGAGTCAGGGATAAGAATGAACTAATGGACAATATAATTACTTTCCTTTTAGAGAAGAGGAAATTGAAATTTATGGAAATTCAGAGGTTAAAAAGGTTGGAGAAGTCACAAAATTCATAGATGATAGAGCCAACATTTAAATCCAAATTTACATGAACATTCACAGACTGTGAACTCAAAGAGCATTCTATCTAGTTAGAGAAATAAAATGTGTTTCAAATAAAAACAAATGATATTAATACCACTAGCCCACAAATGATGCCATTTCAATAACCTGATTGATGATTACTATAGAAGTTGAGTCTGGAAAGACTTCATATGCAGGGCTGTTGCAGAAAAGGTTTGGAAGGGATGAGATTAGACCTCTGCAGATTTATTAAGTTTGATTTAGTGGATGCTTGCTCTGGGAAAAAGGATCCCTTGGCAAAGGAAACAGACTGAGCACAGGTGAAGTTGAACTCCTAAGGCAGACTCTGGAGCTGTGAAATGGATGTTTTGCCTGGAGAAGATAATTCATGTAAATTTGTTAATAGGATTGAAGCAGAAATAATCTTGGGGTTAGATCTTAGGCTTTGAATAAAGGCCAGGGTTAGGAGTTAAAAAGGTATCAAGTAAATAACAGGATACTACTTTTTTTTCCTTTTTAGTTCTGTCAAGACATGATAGGAACAGCGTGCAAGATGCAACAGAAAGAGAGGGATATTGGAGGTGGGGCAATAACTAAGGATGCTATTGCAACTTCCAGCCATGAGATAGTAAAGATAAGAATTAGAGATTTGAACATAGGAATGGAAAGAAAGGGAGCAATTTCAGAGTTGCTGAAGACAGTGTTCTAGCTTCAAAGACCTAATCCGGATGATGCTAAAGTCTGGGTCACATATTTTTAGTTCTAGTAAAGTAAAATATGTGACCCAATTCAAGGGCAATTTAAGTCTCAAAATTTATGCTATAAATGGGATTTCAATTTCTTTTATTTTCCTTTTCTTTTAATATTCATTCTTGATTTCTCTTATTTTATACATAGCCAACATTTGGCTTGTTCTAAGATCTAGCCATTCTACTGAGAAATGCTTAATAAATTGAAACTCTCCTTTTATTCCTATGCTTTAGTACAAGCACTTGTGTTATTTTATATTCTTTTTTTTTTTTTCCTGTTGGAGTTATTTTAAAGAGGTCCTGTGCTGGATAAAAGTATTTGTTTATATATATTTTTTCTGTCCCCAATCATATCTTGGCTTCCTGTGGGTAGAATGTAACACCTTTTATCTTCCAGCCCAGAAATTTCTACCCTTAAATCTAACATCTAGTCTGTGCTCAAAAATGACTAGCTCCTAGTAATGACTAACTCACAATTTATTGAGGAATTTTAATCAAAAGAATTCACCTTTTACAGGGCAGGAATAAAGATGCAGATGTAGAGAATGGACTTGAGGACACGGGGAGGGGGAAAGGTAAGCTGGGACGACGAAGTGAGACAGTGGCATGGACTTATAAATACTACCAAATGTAAAATAGATAGCTAGTGGAGAGCAACCACATAGCACAGGGAGATCAGCTCGGTGCTTTGTCACCACCTAGAGGGGTGGGATAGGGAGGGTGGGAGGGAGACGCAAGAGGGAGGAGATATGGGGATATATGTATATGTATAGCTGATTCACTTCGTTATACAGCAGACACTAACACACCATTGTAAAGCAATTATACTCCAATAAAGATGTTAAAAAAAAAAAAAGAATTCGTCTTTTAGAGCTTTACTCTGTAAAGCTTGCTTCAACTTTCCAAAGTTATGTTCTTTTAACTAATTTTACAATTAATCTTTTAAGAATTTAATATTGTAAATTGTCCATATTTGAATGTCTTCCTCAGTGGTCTGCGACATCTTTGAGAACAACGACCTCTCGACTATTGAAAGAAGATTAATTTTTTGACTGTAAGGTGCTGAGGCTCAGGCAATTGGGGTGGAATTGTAGCAGAGAAAAACAAATCTGCCTCCATATTGGATCTATTCCTTCAGCTCTACCTTTGTGCTCTGTTTTTTGTGTTTAGTCATGCTGGCTCTGCACCTTTGTAAAAGAAAGTTGCCTATAGCCTGAAATATACGTGATAGCCCATTCTCAAGGCTCTGCCTCCCAGACTCCACCTTTAAAGGTATAACACCTTTCCATTCATACAGAGGTAAAAAATTACAGAACAGAAAATAACAATTGTCTTGTTGGAGGTGTATAGGAACATTGTGACCAGACCTACATGGACAGCTGCAAGAACAAAGGAGTTGTTCCGGCACCAAGACGTTTGAAACAACCAGCCACACCCCCTCCCCTTGTAGTATACAAGCAGCGTACATTCTAACTCGGGTCAGAAAATTCTTTGGGACACTAGTCCACCATCTTCTCAGCCTGCTGGCTCTCCGAATAAAGTAACTATTCCTTGCCCCAACACTGTCTCTCAATCTACTGGCCCGTCATGCATCAAGCAGTATGAGGTTGGACTCAGTAACAGAAGGAAGACGCTTCAAGAAGATGCTGGACTTCCTGCGATCACAGTGTGTGAAATTCAAGTATTTAATTAGACAAGTATTAGATCTATGCCTCTACTGGCACTCGAAAATGGTGGACTGTGTTATTACAATTGTAGTAGGAAATCAAACATATCTCTGGTCAGTTCTTACTGACCAGTAGAATGTTACATCTGATCCATTGTGTATTTTAGAACTAAAATATATTCATTCTTGGAACAAGGGAACACAGATTGACAACTACTTTGTTTTTTCACCCCAGTCTAAGTTTAAATAACTACAATACAACATTAAGAAATATCTCATACAGATACACTGTTGATCACATATATATTTATTTGTCAAAATAAATCTGTGCATTAACGTGAAATAGCAATGAGTGCTGTAGTCATGTTTTTTTCACGAATGCTTGTGCTTAAAGTAACACTAGCTGAAGTACTTGTGCCGTGCTAATCTAGCAGCCATGTGAAGAATAATGACTTGGAATTCTTGACTTTTGATTCCTTGGAATTAAGACTTTTCCAAAATCTCAACAGTTTTTCACTAACACAATACCTGATTTGAAAGGCTGTGGAGGATTATTTTAAATTCTTAAGCAACAGAATTGCCTGATGAAAAACGTATCTAGAATTTGTAGAAAGCATTTGTAGAACAGTCTCTACAGAATGGTGTGAAGATAAGGAGATTCACAATTTTAAGCAAAGTATTTACGACTGCTGGAGGCCAGAGGAAACGTGGTTAGCTCCAAGGAGGGAAGAGAGAAGAGGGTCCTCCTGGAGATTGTTCAAGGGGAGAATGGAGCAACTGGAGTCAGGCTGATAGAGGAAAACTGTAGAAGAGGACTTGCTGGTTGACAAAAGCAAGATAACTTCTTGAGAAAAAATGAGTAAACTGAGAAATGGGAGGCTTGGTTAAAAAGGGAGGTGAGATCAAATAATTTTGTTCTTTTCCTTGAGCCCTTTTCAATTCTTTTCCTCTAGGTTTAAATCATAAACTTTAACATAGATGGTTCAGGCATAAACTGAAGCAACGCTTGGAAGACCAAGATGCTGTGCCCTGGAGTTTCGAAAGCTATACTCCAACTATACATTTGGTTTTTAGGCTTGCTAGTTTTAACAGTGCCATATTGCTGATGTGTATTTTTAACTGTTGTTGTTCCTATCAATCCTTGTCAATTCTAAAGAACTTCTCCATTTCCAGAGACTTTGCTGTGGTAAAAAAGCAACTGACAAGCACCTAGTACATTGCACCCTGTGGGTACTCCATAAACACTTGTTTCCTGCCTGGCTGAATGTGTCTTCAGGAATATAGGCAATAAACCCAACTGCCTTAAAAATAACAGATGGTGGTATCTGCTAGGTGTTCCCCCTGAGGCTTTGTTAAATACGTAACTTATGTCAGGAGGCAACTGAATCTTGCTACCTGTTCAAAACAAGTAATACTTCATACGTGCATATGTGCGAAGGAATGAACTAAAGTCACATTGGTTCCTAATCACTTGAGACTTGTATGAGGATTAGGAAAAGCCAGCCACAATGAGGGAAGCAGCTGACGGTTGCAAAATTGGTCAAGCCAAGGGGATGAGATGTTGTGAGGTAACACTAAACTTGGATGGAGCTTGAATTAGTGTGTTAATGATTTGGTTGTTAGGAATGAAGGGGGGAAAAATGAGGAAGGTTGCGGGGAGGACAAGAGAAGGTACATATCAAAAATGTATCATTCAGGGCTTCCCTGGTGGTGCAGTGGGTGAGAATCTGCCTGCCAATGCAGGGGACACGGGTTTGAGCCCTGGTCTGGGAAGATCCCACATGCCGCGGAGCAACTGGGCCCGTGAGCCACAATTACTGAGCCTGTGCGTCTGCAGCCTGTGCTCCGCAACAAGAGAGGCCGTGATAGTGAGAGGCCCGCGCATCGCGATGAAGAGTGGCCCCCGCTTGCCACAACTAGAGAAAGCCCTCGCACAGAAATGAAGACCCAACACAGCCAAAAATAAATTTAAAAAAAAATGTATCGTTCATATTCCTGCCATGTTCTCTTCCTAAAGTTTAAAACCTTAAATTACGATACTTCTTTGCTTAAAGCCCCACAATTAATAAGAAAAGAAATGTGACATGAATATTAAGTTCTGGGGCGAGTGAGGCTTTCTAAATCATGAAAGAACAATAGATTTAACTACACAAATCTTTAAAATTTTCTACATAAAAATAAAGGTCCAATTTTAAAATGAGGAACATATTTTCAGACATTCAGTGTTAAATTGTTAATATGTAAAGTACCCCTAGAAATAATAAGAAAAATCACTAAACACCAGCACAGAAATGAGATAGTTCTCAAAAAGTGAAAATGCATATAACTAACAACCTTTCCTTTTTTAAAAAAAAGTTCAAAAATATTTCTAATTGGAAGAATACAAATTAAGACAATTTTATCTATCAAGTTAGCAAAGATTTTTAAAAAAATAAGAGTGTAGAATATTAGTCATACTTTCTAATGAGAAAAAAAAGATGAGCAGGTTTCGTTAGAATCAGAACAATAATGTTTTAAAAATTCAGTTTCCCACCTTTGCCTCTCAGTATGTCATAGAAATTGCTCCCTGCCCATTGCTCCTGATTTTCTCACATCTGTCTCCTTTCCAAGTTGCTGTCCAGACAAATTGGAATTTGCAGTTCTGCAAATGTGCCATGTTTTTTCACATGTTCGGGGCCCCCAGCCTGGAATGTGTTCTACCTTTGTTCACCTGGCAAATTCCTATTCACTCCCTATGACCCACTCTCGACATCCCTATTAAACCTTCCCAGCAGCTTTCCCATTACCCTCTCCTCCCCACCACCTCAATAAAGAAACTCTCTCTTCTGCATCTTAACTACATTTCTATTGTTCCATATTTTCTACCACATTTTATTAATTTAGTTACATACATATCTTCTTTATTAATTATAGATTGCTTCAAGAACAGATACGGTGTTTTAATCATTTCTGTATCTCAAGTTTCTGCCACTGAATTTGATAAAAGAAATTGTTTGCTGATATGAGGTGAATTAAAACTTTTAAGCCTCTGTTGGCTGCTTCAGTGTCACACTGGCATATATGCAGCAAAAGTATACCCTTAAACTAGATCATTGCACACACACACACACACGAATATCTTCTCTATGAGTGCCTAGTTTAGAGCTTTTGTTAAACCGTAGATTTTATATATGCAATTTCCACCAAAGTGTTTTAAAACGTAAAAACTATATTATTTACTGAGTATTCACAAAACTATACCCTCAACGCTCAAGAAACCTAATGGTTTCATTTCTTTCACTCTGGAACTACCATCAGAGAAGAATATTACAAACGGACTTAATGGCTGACTAAATAGAGCTGTAATAAGAACTCAGTACTTAATGCCTCAGTTTGCTTCCCTAGGCCCCATGACTTGCTAAAATGTCAGAGAGGCATACCCAGTTATTTTCACCCACAATTTTTTATTTACCCCAGAAAACACTTTTTCTTATTGCCATAAAAACAAATGCCAAAAGTAATTTTTGATCACAGATTTTATTTCATGTAGGTCACCAAGGGATTCTTGTCAGTCTTAGTAGTGTTAGATTTTCAGACAGATTATTCCATGGTAACCTGGATGATATGCATTTTGAGATGTGATTGAAAAGAAGATGTGGTACATCAGTATCTTACTTATCACAGATTCTTGGTGGATGAGTTTATATTAATTCATATTCCATTAGTGAAATGTAGTCCTACAGTCACCTGGCTTTTAACATTTTAAATATTTTAGAAGGAAAAAGCTTCCTAAAATATACTTTATGCTTTTTTGGATCCATAAAGAGGAAATCAATTAATTGGAATTTTGTTGATGATTAAGGGTCATCAGTATGAACACATACTGTTGTTTCGTGGTCTCATCCCTTAAAGTCAGCCCTTAGGCATAAACCTGTCCATAGGCATTTTAGGATTTGCCCCTACACTAAGGGATTCCAGATTATCATGCTTTTAGGCTTTTCTTTGTTTTCAGCTGAAACTGAATTTTTGGCTATTACTAAATCAGTCTCTAGCTCTCACCATGCCAAGTCAAGCTTGTTAAATTGCAATCGTGTTTTACCATATTTCTAACTCAGTCAACTTTGGGAAGACTGAGGGGCTTAAGCCTCACTCTGGATACAAGTGTCTCTGAGTTTACTTAACAAGATTTCCAGGATACCCTGGGTTGGCTGAAGCAGATCAATGCGTGGTTAACTGGGTCCTTCAGGAAGTTGACTGTGATAAGGTTAGGAGTACAAGAGGTTTATTGGGGGCTAAATCTTGAGAAAGGAGAGGAAAGAAGGAAGCAGGTTGGTCAAAAAGGGCCTTAGAGTGCAATGCAGATCTAACAAATCCTTGGCCGACCCAATAGGCAGCTCTGAAGCAAACAACATCCATTAGGAAAGTCCCAGGTTGCACAGAAACAGTTGGACCCTAGTCTCCCAGTCAATAATGTTGGGGACTTCCTGGGAAGAGTGAGGTCTTGGCTAGAATGCTTAGGTGGAGCCTGAAGAAAGGGATGGCAAGAGGCTATCAGCTTACTGCACTCCTTGCAGCTGAAGGGCAAGTTCTTTCTTAAAGAGAGATCCAAACAGGTGCACCTTCTTGGCTGCACAAGTACATGTACCACCTGAAAATATGTCTGAAAAGAGATGCAAATTCACAGGAAGGTAGGAAAAAGTCATTTTCTGAAACTTTATGAGTTTATGGTTAATGCGAGTGGGTAAAGAAGGCAGAGGAAATGATGGAAAACAATGAATCTGAGGACTGGAGAGGGTAGTGGTCAGGGAAGCACGGGGTTCTGGCTAATTGGGATAAAAGTTAAATAACAAAGTGATCAAAATCTTATTTTTCTTTTTTTAAAATTTTATTTTATTTTCTTAAACACCTTTATTGGGGTATAATTGCTTTACAATGGTGTGTTAGTTTCTGCTTTATAACAAAATGAAACAACTATACATATACATATATACCCATATCTCCTCCCTCTTGTGTCTTCCTCCCACCCTCCCTATCCCACCCCTCCAGGTGGTGACAAAGCACCGAGCTGATATCCCTGTGCTATGCGGCTGCTTCCCACTAGCTATCTATTTTACATTTGGTAGTGTATATAAGCCCATGCCACTCTCTCACTGCGTCCCAGCTTACCCTTCCTCATCCCCATGTCCTCAAGTCCATTCTCTACGTCTGAGTCTTTATTCCTGTCCTGCCCATAGGTTCTTCAGAACCTTTTTATTTATTTATTTATTTTTAGATTCCATATATATGTGTTAGCATACGGTATTTGTTTTTCTCTTTCTGACTTACTTCACTCTGTATGACAGACTCTAGGTCCATCCACCTCACTACAAATAACTCAATTTCATTTCTTTTTATGGCTGAGTAATATTCCATTGTATATATGTGCCACATCTTCTTTATCCATTCATCTGTCAATGGACACTTAGGTTGCTTCCATGTCCTCGCTATTGTAAATAGAGCTGCAATGAACATTGTAGTACACGACTCTTTTTGAATTATGGTTTTCTCGGGGGATATGCCCAGTAGTGGGATTGCTGGGTCATATGATAGTTCTATTTTTAGTTTTCTAAGGAACCTCCATACTGTTCTCTATAGTGGCTGTATCAATTTATGTTCCCGCCAACAGGGCAAGAGTGTTCCCTTTTCTCCACACCCTCTCCAGCATTTATTGTTTGTAGATTTTTTGATGTTGGCCCTTCTGACTGGTGTGAGGTGATACCTCATTGTAGTTTTGATTTGCATTTCTCTAACGATTAGTGAAAATCTTACTTTTCTCAGCAGCAAATTCACCTTCCTTGGAAGGACCCAATTTGAAAAGATGTATAGACAGACAAGATATCTGGGGTGGAAGGTAAGACTACCCAGAGCATTAAAGAGTAAGCTGCCTATATTTGTTTTACTTTGTAATTCTGCAATCAAGCATTTTAATTCTTTTGAGTGTTTTATTTTTCTTGTTTTTACTTTTTATATAAAATTTAAAATCATCTTGTCTATTTTCAGGAAATTGTGTTTTTTTGTACTCACATTAAATATATGAATTAACTTAGGAAGAACAGACATCTTTATAATGTTGAATCTTAACTGGGAACATGATCCGTTTGTTTGCTTGGTACAATTCTTGTGTATTTTAGAAAGGTTTTGAATACTTTCTCATACAGGTTTTATGTATTTCTTATCAGGTTAATTACTAGACATTTTTTGCTAGTGTCATGTATGTAATTTTTGGATTTATTATATGTTGTATTTGGTGGCTTTTATATATCCAAAAGCTATAAATTTGTGAATATTAATTTTGACATCCCTTAACTTACTGAATTTTTTGGTTAATTATCTTGGATTTGCAGTTACTTATTTTTTCTTAAAATAGTAATAATTTCATCTCCTCCTCCTTTCTAACTTCTATAGTTCTAATGTCTTTTTCTTGTCCAATTGCATTGACTTATACCTCTAGTACAATGTTAATAGTACTGTAATATTAGTTACAGTAATTAGTATAGCTAATGTCCTTGTGTTTTCCTAACTTTGTCAGGAATTCCTCCATTAGATATCATCACAGCATCTGCAAAGATAATCATAGAATACACTAATACATTTCATTGATGGATTTCTTAATATTGAAATATCCTTGTTTCTCTAGAATGAACTCCTCTTGTTCCAGTTGTGTTACATTTTTTGTGAGCTCCTTAATTCTATCTTTGATATTTTATTTTGACTTGTTTTTATTGATATACATAAGAAAGATTTGTCTGTAGTTTTATGTTTTCCCAGCTTTACTGTCAATATTACATTCACTTCATTAAAAAAGTATTAGAAAGTTTTCTATATTTTCTATGCCCTGGAAAAAAATTCAATATAAATGGAATTAACTATTTCAATATTACTGAATTCCAATAATATTAGAATTAAAGGTTGCTAGAATTCTGCAATGAAACTGTCTGGATGTGATGCTTTTGGAAGACTACCTCTTTGACAACTGTATTTATGGAAATGTGTTTATTGTTTCTATCTCTTCTGAACCAGTTGCAAATGATGTTTTCTTAGAAAATTATCCTTTCTATCTAAGTTCACATGTTATTTGTATACAGTTTTTTAAACTCATAGTTTACTTCACTAATTTATGTGGTTATTACTACTTATTTCTTACTCTTTATATTTGTGCATTGTTATTTTGTGATTATACTAGTTTGTTTACTTACTATTTAAATTTTTAATGAACTAGTTTGTTGATGTATTCTTTCTTAACTAATTCATTAAAATTTGTTTTTATATTTATTAAATTCCTTTCTTCTGTTTTCATTCTTTCTTTCACTTCTATTTTCTAAATTTTGAAGTTTAAGACAGTTTGTATCCCCAAATTTTTATTTTTACTGATAAAAATTTTCAGCTCTAAGCTTCACTTTGATTAGGGCTTTCACTGTGTCTTATCGGTCCTGTTTTTACCTTGTATTTCCCTTTGGACCAAGAGTTGTTAAAATAGACATTTTACATGTCGAGGAGGCAGAGCCTATTTTTTTCTGATTTTGTAAAGATTTCTTGTTTTATTCCATGATGTTCAAATAATTTTGTCTGTAATATTTCTATCTTTTGGAATTTATTGAGGTTTTATTTTTTTGAGGCCCAAAATACTTATAATTTTTTGAATGTATCGTAGACACGTGCAAACAAATGTTCTCTGTTATTAGAGGACCGAGTCTGATATATGTTCATCAGCTTTACCTTCTTGCTTATGTCATTTAGGCTTTCTGAATCTTTTATAAGAAGTACTTGCTGTGCACACTATTGTGGGTTTATAAAAATGATAATACAAACTGAAATTGGGCAAAGCATTTTTAATAATCAGTTGGAAAAATTATACTGGTCTATGATTTTAGAAACTTTCTGTCAAAATATAAATATTCTCTATTAGTTATAAATTTATAAAGGAATAAAAAACTGTAAAATGAATATTTATTTAGTATTTAAAACATCAGAAACATTGAGAATTAAAGTGTTTTATTACCCTGCAAAAAACCTACCAAGAGTAGTTTGATATTCTCATTGTATAACTTGCTGTACGGTGCAAGCATTTTGTCTAGCTTTGGCACATTGCTATAATCCTTTCTAAGTTTGGATCAACTTCCAACATTTAATCCTTTATACGTTTCCAATGTTGTACAATGTCTCTGAGAGTTCCTTTAACGTGAAGGTTTTTGCTCTCATAACTTCCTCTAGGACAGTTTCATTCTTTCCGTCACACTTCCCTCTTCTATGTTCATGTGTGGCTTCACTGAGTACTTCTGCCTGCCCATCTAGAATCTCTCAAACAGTAATACTGTCAGGAAAAAAAAACGCTGAAAGAAGGGCTTTAGAGAACTTCCAGCTGAGACTGCATTTCTGCATTTTTATGACATACATTTCTGTGACATTTAAAGCAAGAGGCCAAATTCTATGCTCTGGTGATGGAGAGATGCTCTTGGAGTTGAATGCCAGCCCGGAATTTTATTGGCAGAAATAACGAAGGCAAAGCCCAAGAAGTTGTGAGGAAGATAAAACAGGAAACCCTCAATGACAAAGACTGGACCTTCAAGATGGCAGAGGAGTAAGACGTGGAGATCACCTTCCTCCCCACAAATAAATCAGAAATACATCTACACGTGGAACAACTCCTACAGAACACATACTGAATGCTGGCAGAAGACCTCAGACTTCCCAAAAGGCAAGAAACTCCCCACGTACCTGGCCGTGTGGCTGACAGGGACTTCGTGCTCTGGCCAGGTGTCAGGCCTGTGTCTCTGAGGTGGGAGAACCGAGTTCAGGACATTGGTCCACCAGAGACCTCCCAGCTCCACGTAATAGCAAATGGCAAAGCTCTCCCAGAGATCTCCAACTCAACGCTGAGACCCAGATCCACTCAAAGACCAGCAAGCTACAGTGGCAGACACCCTATGCCAAACAACTAGTAAAACAAGAACACAACCCCACCCATCAACAGAGAGGCTGCCTAAAATCATAATAAAGTCTTAGGCACGCCAAAACACACCACCAGATGCAGTCCTGTGCACCAAAAAGACAAGATCCAGGCTCATCCACCAGAACACAGGCACCAGTCCCCTCCACCAGGAAGCCTACACAACCCACTGAACCAAGCTTACCAACTGGAGGCACACACCAAAAACAATGGGAACTACGAACCAGCAGCCTGTGAAAAGGAGACCTTAAACACAGTAAGTTAAGCAAAATGAGACAACAGAGAAACATACAGCAGATGAAGGAGCAAGGTAAAAACCCACCAGACCAAACAAATGAAGAGGAAATAGGCAGTCTACCTGAAAAAGAATTCAGAGTAATGAGAGTAAAGATGATACAAAATCTTGGAAATAGAGTGGAGAAAATACAAGAAACGTTTAACAAGGACCTAGAAAAACTAAAGAGCAAACAAACAATGATAAACAACACAATAACTGAAATTAAAAATTCTCTAGAAGGAATTAATAGCAGAATAACTGAGGCAGAAGAATGGATAAGTGACCTGGAAGATAAAATAGTGGAAATAACTACCGCAGAGAAGAATAAAGAAAAAAGAATGAAAAGAATTGAGGACAGTCTCAGAGACCTCTGGGACAAAATTAAATGCACCAACATTCGAATTATAGGGGTCCCAGAAGAAGAGAAAAAGAAAGAGACTGAGAAAATATTTGAAGAGATTATAGTTGAAAACTTCCCTAATATGGGAAAGGAAATAGTCAGTCAAGTCCAGGAAGCACAGAGAGTCCCATACAGGATAAATCCAAGGAGAAATATTCCAAGACACATATTAATCAAACTATCAAAAATTAAATACAAAGAAAAAATACTAAAAGCAGCAAGGGAAAAACAAATAACACACAAGGGAATCCCCATAAGGTTAATAGCTGACCTTTCAGCAGAAACTCTGCAAGCCAGAAGGGAGTGGAAGGACATATTTAAAGTGATGAAAGGGAAAAACCTACAACCAAGATTAGTCTACCCAGCAAGGATCTCATTCAGATTTGATGGAGAAATTAAAACTTTTACATACAAGCAAAATCTAACAGAATTCACCACCACCAAACCAGCTTTACAACAAAAGCTAAAGGAACTTCTTTAGGCAGGAAACACAAGAGAAGGAAAAGACCTACAGTAACAAACCCAAAACAATTAAGAAAATGGTAATAGGAACATACATATCCATAATTACCTTAAATGTAAATGGATTAAATGTTCCAACCAAAAGTCATAGACTGGCTGAATGGATACAAAGAGAAGACCCGTATATATGCTGTCTACAAGAGACGCACTTCAGACCTAGCGAAACATACAGACTGAAAGTGAGGGGATGGAAAAAGATATTCCATGCAAATGGAAATCAAAAGAAAGCTGGAGTAGCAATTCTCATATCAGACAAAATAGACTTTAAAATAAAGACTATTACAATAGACAAAGAAGGACACTACATACTGATAAAGGGATTAATCCAAGATGAAGATATAACAATTGTAAATATTTATGCACCCAACATAGGAGCACCTCAATACATAAGGCAAATACTAACAGCCATAAAAGAGGAAATCAACAGTAACACAATCATAGAAGGGACTTTAACACCCCACTTTCACTAATGGACGGATCATCCAAAATGAAAATAAATAAGGAAACACAACCTTTAAATGATACATTAAACAAAATGGACTTAATTGATATTTATAGGACATTCCATCCAAAAACAACAGAATACACATTCTTCTCAAGTGCTCATGGACCATTCTCCAGGGTAGATCATATCTTGGGTCACAAATCAAGCCTTGGTAAATTCAAGGAAACTGAAATCATATCAAGTACCTTTTCTGACCACAACACTATGAGACTAGATATCAATTACAGGAAAAAATATGTTAAAAATACAAACACATGGAGGCTAAACAATACACTACTAAATAACCAGAGATCACTGAAGAAATCAAAGAGGAAATTAAAAATACCTAGAAACAAATGACAATGACAACACAATGACCCAAAACCTATGGGATGCAGCAAAAGCAGTTCTAAGAGGGAAGTTTATAGCAATACAGTCCTACTTCAAGAAACAAGAAACATCTCAAATAAACAACCTAACCTTACACCTAAAGCAATTAGAGAAAGAAGAAAAAAAAAACCCCAAAGTTAGCAGAAGGGAAGAAATCATAAAGATCAGATCAGAAATAAATGAAAAAGAAATGAAGACAATAATAGCAAAGATCAATAAAACTAAGAGCTGGTTCTTTGAGAAGACAAACAAAATTGATAAACAATTAGCCAGACTCATCAAGAAAAAAAGGGAGAAGACTCAAATCAACAGAATTAGAAATGAAAAAGGAGAAGTAACAACTGACACTGCAGAAATACAAAGGATCATGAGACATTACCACAAGCAACTATATGCCAATAAAATGGACAACCTGGAAGAAATGCACAAATTCTTAGAAAATCACAACCTTCCAAGACTGAACCAGGAAGAAATAGAAAATATAAACAGACCAATCACAAGCACTGAAATTGAGACTGTGATTAAAAATCTTCCAACAAACAAAAGCCCAGGACCAGATGGCTTCACAGGCGAATTCTATCAAACATTTAGAGAAGAGCTAACACCTGTCCTTCTCAAACTCTTCCAAAATATAGGAGAGGGAGGAACACTCCCAAACTCATTCTACAAGGCCACTATCACCCTGACACCGAAACCAGACAAAGATGTCACAAAGAAAGAAAACTACAGGCCAATATCACTGATGAACATAGATGCAAAAATCCTCAGCAAAATACTAGCGAACAGAATCCAACAGCACATTAAAAGGATCATACGCCATGATCAAGTGGGGTTTATCCCAGGAATGCAGGGATTCTTCAATATGTGCAAATCAATCAACGTGATAAACCATATTAACAAAATGAAGGATAAAAACGACATGATCATCTCAATAGATGCAGAAAAAGCTTCTGACAAAATTCAATACCCATTTATGATAAAAACCCTCCAGAAAGTAGGCCTAGAGGGAAATTACCTCAACATAATAAAGGCCATATATGAAAAACCCAAAGCAAACATTTTCTCAATGCTGAAAAAGAGAAATCATTTCCTCTAAGATTAGGAACAAGACAAGGTTGCCCACTCTCACCACTATTATTCAACATAGTTTTGGAAGTTTTAGCCACAGCAATCAGAGAAGAAAAAGAAATAAAAAGAATCCAAATCAGAAAAGAAGAAGTAAAGTTGTCACTGTTTGCAGATGACATGATACTATACATAGAGAATCCTAAAGAAAACTACTAGAGCTAAACAATGGATTTGGTAAAGTAGTAGACACAAAATTAATGCAGAGAAATCTCTTGCATTCCTATACACTAATGATGAAAATCTGAAAGAGAAATTAAGGAAACACTCCCATTTACCATTGCAACAACAACAACAAAAATACCTAGGAATAAACATACCTAAGGAGACAAAACACCTGTATGCAGAAAACTATAAGACGCTGTTGAAAGAAATTAAAGAAGATACCAACAGATGGAGAGATATACCATGTTCTTGGATTGGAGGAATCAACATTGAGAAAATGATTATACTACCCAAAGCAATCTACAGATTCAATGCAATCCCTATCAAACTACCACTGGCATTTTTCACAGAACTAGAACAAAAAATTTCACAATTTGTATGGAAACACAAAAGACCCCGAAGAGCCAAAGCAATCTTGAGAAAGAAAAATGGAGCTGGAGGAATCAGGCTCCCAGATTTCAGACTCTACTACAAAGCTACAGTAATCAAGACAGTATGGTACTGGCACAAAAACAGAAATACAGATCAATGGAACAAGATAGAAAGTCCAGAGATAAACCCACACACACATGGTCACCTTATTTTTGATAAAGGAGGCAAGAATATACAGTGGAGAAAAGACAGCCTCTTCAATAAGTGGTGCTGCGAAAACTGGACAGCTACATGTAAAAGAATGAAATTAGAGCACTCCCTAACACCATACACAAAAATAAACTCAAAATGGATTAAAGACCTTAATGTAAGGCCAGATACTATAAAACTCTCAGAGGAAAACATAGGCAGTACACTCTACGACATAAATCACAGCAAGATCCTTTTTGACCCACCTCCTACAGAAATGGAAATAAAAACAAAAATAAACAAATGGGACCTAACGAAACTTAAAAGCTTTTGCACAGCAAAGGAAACCATAAAAAAGACGAAAAGACAACCCTCAGAATGGGAGAAAATATTTGTAAATGAAGCAACTGACAAAGGATTAATCTGCAAAATATACCAGCAGCTCATGCAGCTCAATATCAAGAAAACAAACAACCCAATGCAAAAATGGGCAGAAGACCTAAATAGACATTTCTCCAAAGAAGATAGACAGATTGCCAACAAACACATGAAAGGATGCTCAACATCACTAATCATTAGAGAAATGCAAATCGAAACTACAATGAGGTATCACCTCATACTAGTCAGAATGGCCAACGTCAAAAAATCTACAAACAATAAATGCTGGAGAGGGTGTGGAGAAAAGGGAACCCTCTTGCACTGTTGGTGGGAATGTAAATTGATACAGCCACTATGGAGAACAGTGTGGCGTTTCCTTAAAAAACTAACAATAGAACTACCATACGACCCAGCAATCCCACTACTGGGCATATACCCTGAGAAAACCATAATTCAAAAAGAGTCATGTACCACAATGGTCATTGCAGCTCTATTTACAAGAGCCAGGACATGGAATCAACCTAAGTGTCCGTCGACAGATTAATGGATAAAGAAGATGTAGCACATATATAAAATGGACTGTTACTCAGCCATAAAAAGAAATGAAATTGAGTTATTTGTAGTGAGGTGGATGGACCTAGAGTCTATCATACAGAGTGAAGTAAGTCAGAAAGAGAAAAACAAATACCGTATGCTAACATATATATATGGAATCAAAAAAAAAATGGTTCTGATGAACCTGGGGCAGGACAGGAATAAAGACTCAAACGTAGAGAATGGACTTGAGGACACACGGAGTGGGAAGGGTAAGCTGGGACGCAGTGAGAGAGTGGCATGGACATATATACACTACAAATGTAAAATAGATAGCTAGTGGGAAGCAGCCGCATAGCACAGGGATATCAGCTCGGTGCTTTGTCACCACCTGGAGGGGTGGGATAGGGAGGGTGGGAGGAAGACGCAAGAGGGAGGAGATATGGGGATATATGTATATGTATAGCTGTTTCACTTTGTTATACAGCAGAAACAAACACACCATTGTTAAGCAATTATACTTTAATAAAGATGTTAAAAAAAATAGTGTCAACATTCCCATAGTCAGCTATTTCTTCTATGATCCATTTACATCAATTCAAATTTCATTTTGAGCATTATCAGTTTTCATTTCTTTGCTGTGCTTTCATGTTTGTTGGCCAAGCCTCTATTTCAATTATCTATTTTTGTAAAACATCATGTAGGTTTATCACTGCGAGACAAAGAGGGAACACAACTATACACTTACTGACTTTTAGTGAACTGAGTAATCACCAACAGACTTTGAAAGAAATGACACAATCACTGATCATGATGTGCATCTGTTATTTACATAGCAATTTATTGAAAGAAGGACTGGTAACAAAGTTTGTATCTTATACAATTACTCACAGTCAATATAGCAGGTAACAGAAATTTGAAATATGTTGTTGGGGCACAGATGTTCTGAACCATCCACAGAGATGATCCCTGAATTTTATCCAATTGATATATTTTGGACTCAGAAAAGTAGTTTCGTATCAATTTTGTGTTTTCTATTATCTCCTGAAATTTCTGCTTTATGAAACGTTTACTGTGTTACCAGTTGATCAGTATTCTAAAACTGTTACCTTTGTTTAAAATTGTGCTTTAGACGTTCTTGTTTCAGCTAATGTTTTTTTACCTGAATTCTACCTTGTTGGATATTAAGATTGTGATCCCTGCTCTCTTTTTGTTTGCATCTAGTAGATAAACCTTTGTTTATTATTTTATTTTATCCTTTATGAATCTTTTGTTTTAAGTGGCATTCTTGTATACAACACACAATTCAATTGTATTTTGTGGTCTAAACTGAAAATAAATTTTTCCAATTTTATTGAGATATAATTGACATATAATATTGTTAAGTTTAATGTGTATAACATAATGATTTGATATATGTATATATTGTGAAATAATTACCACAATAAGCTTAGTTAAAATCCATCACCTCATATAGTTAAAATTTTTTGTCCTTGTGGTGAGAATTTATAAGATTTACTTTCTTAGCAACTTTTAAAAATATAGTACAATATTGTTAACTATAGTCACCATGATGTACACTATATGCCCCCAAATTATTTAACTTGTAACTGGAAGTTTGTACCTTTGACCACCTTCACCCAGTTCCCCTACCCTACTCCTTGCCTTTGGCAACCACCAATGCATTCTGTTTCAATGGGTTTGTTTTTTATAGATTCCCACATATAAGTGAGATCATACTGTACTTGTCTTTCTCAGTCTGACTTATTTCACTGAGCATAATGCCCTCAAATTTCATCCATGTTGTTGCAAATGGCGGGATTTCCTTCATTTTCATGGCTGGATAGTATTCAATTGTGTATATATATACCACCTTTTCTTTATTGATTCATCTGTCAATGGACACTTAGGTTGTTTTCATGTCCTGGCAATTATAAATAATGCTGCAATGAAAATGGGGGGTGCAGATATCTCTTTGGGATAGTGATTTTATTTCCTTCGAATATATACCCAGAAGTAGAACTGCTGGATCATATGATAGTTCTATTTTTAATTTTTTGAGGAATCTCCATAGTGTTTTCTTTAGTGGCTGCACCAATTTACATTCCAACCAATAGTGGACAAATGTTTGCCTTTCTCCATATCCTCACCAGCGGTTGTTATCTCTTGTCTCTTTGATGATAGCCATTCTGACAGGTGTGAGATAGTATCTTACTGTGGTTTTGATTTGCATTTCCCTAATGATTAGTGATACTGAACACCTTTTCATGTACCTGTTGGCCATTTGAGCATCTCATTTAGAAGAATGTTATTCAGGTGCTTTGCCCATTTTTTAATTGGATTATTTGTTTTTTGCTATTTAGTTGTATGAGTTATATATTTTGAATATTAACCCCTTATCAGATGTATGGTTTGCAAATATTTTCTCCCATTTTTTAGGTTGCCTTTTCTTTCTGTTGGTCATTCCTTTTGCTGTGCAGAAGTATTTCGTTTGATACAGTTTCACGTGCTTACTTTTGCTTTTGTTGCTTTCACTTTTGGTGTCAAATCCAAAAAAATCCTTTCTAAGACCCATGTCAGGGAGATTTTTCCCTATGTTTTCTTCTAGGAATTCTGAAAATATTTTTATAGATAAGTTAATTCCATTTATTGTTATAGATGGACTAGATATGTCTGTATTTTCTTAACTATCAAGAGCAATGTTTTCTTCAGTTGTATCCATTGTTATAATTTCTTTAATGCTCCTCATCTTGTTAGTGTTTAAATTTTATTACTGTGACAGTTTCTCATGTCAACTATGATAACAGTTTTTATCAAAGTCAAATATTTTAATGTCAGGATTGCATCTGTGATTTTGATTAATGTTGAAATTAAAATCTATGATTCAGATCATCTCTCTAGTTATGTATCTAAGGAAAAATATTTCAAAATTGACTTTAATTTATAATTAAATTCTCTTTGATTCTGTCAACATTGAATGACTGTGATATTTTGTTTCATCTTTTAAGGGACGTCAGCTATTGCTGCTGTAAGAGCCTCATTTTTCACGAAATACGGACTTCAAACTATAAATTTGAACATGGGGTATTCCTGCTCAAAATATGTATCATCCACTACTAAGAGAAATATTATATAAACAGAAAGCCTACTCTACAAATTTTATGAAAAACAAGTTGATATTTGAATTCAGTATCTCTAATGTCTTCTTACTTTTCTACTTCTAAAAACACCAAATCTCCTCTTCCGACCGCACTCTTTCCATTCATTATGCTGATCCCAGTCTGCCCACAATGCCCTACCATGATGATCCATTTGACTTTTTATTAAAATTTGCCATTCCACTATTCCAGTCCTAGTCCTCCCATTAAGGTAAAACTGGGTGCTTGGGAATCAGCATCTTACTTCTAGCAAATAATGCATTTGCCTTTTATAACAGATTTTATAGGATTGAATTAACCTAAAGAACTCACTTCCTTGGAATGATTTTTTTTTTTTTTTTTTGGTGATGATTTTCCTTTTAATATAATGTATGCACCTGTAAAAGCTTCAGGAAGTACTGAACACCACAAAAGAAAAGCAAGAGAAAGATGACAGAAATTTCAGGCAGGCATGTTAGGAGAGATGTAGAAATAAACAGGATTTTTGGCATCCCTAGTCACTTTATACCAATCAAATGGAATTTAGATTAAATTGAAACTCTATCAGTATATTCATTCATCCAGAAATGTTTACTGAGCCTCTACTTGATGTTCTGTATTGTGATAAATATGGACAATATAATGGCATATGGCACAATCCCCATCTAGCACAGAATACAGCGGATGCCTATCATACAGGTTGGTAAGTTTTAAGAGTAAAGGGGGCACAGGGCATTACTGTAAAACTACATGGTGGGGACACTGAAACTGCAAATTCAACTGTGAGAAAGCAGAAGTGTGTAAATAATGAATACACAGCCACAATGTGGAATGGAAATGGAAATTTTAAGAGAACTGAGGTTGGAAAAGTGAAAGAAGGTGTAAATTGTATGTCCTGCCAAGGAATTTGATTTTTATGCTTAAGACAGTGGAGGACTATTGACGTATTGTAAGCAGGTCAGTGACATGCTTTCCTACGAATACAGAAAAGCAGGGAAGAAGAATTGATGGATGACACTTAACTGCCTTATTCTACTTCAAGTTTGTTATACAAACTTCAAGATCCATTCTTACTTAAAAATGATTATCTCTTAACGGTTAGTTCAAAAGGTAATAGCATTTTCAGAATATGAAATTCTTCACAAATGGTCCTTTAACCTTGTCCTTAGCAGAAGGTAATATCACTTCAGCCCAGAAACTCTCCTTATCAGACATCTTTAACTCTGGACGTTTTTTCCACTTCCTCTTTTCCAAACCATTTTTATTACCTTAAGATGCAGTTTCTAACATAAACATTTTTGTTGCCTCCACAATAATTGTCTTTTATTTGCTATCTACTGGCACCTTGAGTATTTGTAGTTTATAGGAGTAGTTGTCAATTACTCAGTCTTTTATGTCAGGTTTGCTTTTGACCCTCCAAGCTTGGTTCACATGAATAGAAACAAAACAAAATAAACAAACAAACAAAAATGGAAGTCAGTGGATCTAGCAGTATTGTTCTCTTTCAAACACTGTGACTTTATCAAGTCCCTTGGCCTTTATGGATCTTAGTTATCTTAGTTCCTTCATACACAAAACAAGGGGGTTGGTCTCTATCAGTTCCAACTCTGTAACTTGGAGCTTTAGGACTCCCACGGATGCCTCAAGTGTCTCTTAAAAAGATGTGATCAGGAAAGCAGATCTCTCTTTTCACCTTTTACTTCAAACTGAGCAGCTATTCTTATATCTGTCTTACATATTAGATATTTACATAGGATTTATTTTGAAGAACAGGGCAATCAACTAAAAAGAATTTGAAAATAACTGATCTACATAATTCCCTAAGGTCCATTTCAGTTCTCACATTTTATCCTCTCTATTTCTTCTTGTTTTTTTATCTCCAGTTTCTATGTGTTGGCAGTATATATCAGAATGTTGTGTCAGAGATATAGCAAGTGATTCTGTAAATGCCTTTTAAGAAAAGAATGGACAAATGCATTAATTCGTTTGTTAATCCAATCACTAATATTTATAGATAACAATTAGGTCCCAGCCACTCTTCAGGATAATGGAGACAGAATGTTCAAAACTCAGACAAATACTTGCCTTCTTGGAATGATCAGTCAGCTGAATCAATGCATTAAGCAACAATTGTTGGACGCCTAATATATTGCAGGTATTTTGTTAAATCCTAGTTATGTCAAGATCTATAGGACCCTGGTTTTTTCTTGAAGATTTTACAGCCTGCTAAGAGGAAAAGAGTCAATAGATTATTGCCATAAAAAATTGGTAAGTATATTATAGAATTATGATGCAAGTACTATGAGTATTCAGAAAAAAAGGAGTTTCTGACTGGCTGAAGTAGTAAAAAAGATTTCACAAGGACACGTATAAACTGAGTTCTGAAGAATGAAAGAAACTGTGCTGCATGGAGCAAATCTCTAAACATGATGGCTGTAGGAAAGTACATACAGGAGGCACAGAAAGAAGAAAAACTTGGGAGCGCTAGGTAACCGAGGAGTTTGGTGTGGCTGAACGGTTCAGTACTTTGGTGACTGGACATCAAGAAAGAAAGGCTGCAGAGTCATTTTCCTTCAGATTAGAAATGTTCTTTTATGCTATTGTAAAGCTTTATTGCTTCATAATTTAGGGAACGGAGACTCCACAGAGATTTTTAAGGGGCAATTTGACAGGATAGATTTGTCTCCTAAAAAAAAAGACAACATGGATGTGGCATATGAAAGATGGGCTGGAATAAGGAGGATGCAATGAGGAGAGGAACAAGAAAGAGGCTGCTGCAATCGGTCAGAGAGAAGGTGAAGAGGGCCTGAGGGATAAGGAGAGTGATCAGATTGGAGAGAATACCTCAAGTTGAGTCAAAAGGATCTGTTGACTGGAAATAATGTAGAAAGCTAGCGCAGGAAAACGTGAGAGATTATTCTCTGTTCTATTCCATTAAAGATGAAAAAGCATTCTTTAAAAACTCTTATTTCTTACAAAACATGACTAGCAACTGTTATCTCTCTCAGGTAAATATATAGTCAGTCCATTTGTGGAGGCTAATGGATAGCTTAATTAAGGCCTGACAAGATTCTCTAGGATAAGAGATAAAGGGCAATTCCCATTTAACAGTCCCCCTTAGATGGAATGACACAGGCATTATTAATAATTTCTCCAGGCACTCCCCATCCTAATGAAGAATTAACACAGGAGCTCACCTTATCACTTGGAACATCTTGCCAGATGGTACAATCCGGAGTCTATTTTTGCTTAGTCAAAAAGCCTGACAGCTAGCTGTGGCAGGCTATTAATCTTTGTGTTGACTTCGAGTACAATATCAGAGTTGTAATTTGGCTGGGGGTTTGTCAGGACGGATTGTTTTCTGAGATAGCAGATGGTTTGGAAATCATCTGCCAGGACAGGCCAAACTGACTAGAATTTCAATTGTCTGTTCCAGGAGTGATGAGGAGAAAGGCACATGCGGGAAATTAGCTCTCTGGTTTAACTGAAAATGACAAGGTATCTCATGGTCAGAGCACAAACTGGTTACAAGAAGGAAGGAAAAATGAAAGGCAAGTGGGAAGTTCCTAATTAACTCCAATCTACTTCAAGTAAATTTCCCTAACTCAATGTTATTACACAGATGAGGAAAGTTGATTTATGCATTTCAAGGCTTGATTTTATAATTTTGCTCTTGAAGAATGAGATAATCAAACAACAGAAGGAGTATATTAACTAGGGACCTGGATTACAGTGATTCAGAGCGAGGTATCAGGTAATTGAATCTAGTCAGTTTATTCAGAGTAGGATGCAAATAGGTAATTTGGACATCTTTAATGAGCTCTGCCGAGTTAAAAGCCTCATGAAATTTTTGTAAATATGCCGTGTGCTTTAATACAATCTGAGAGTAGAAGGTAGTTTACAATGATTTCAGACTTCTATTTGGCCATTATTATTATTATAGTTTTTAAAATGTTTCCCCTGATATCCTTCCTGTGTAAATGAATATGTCCCAGGGGCACTCCAGTAAGTGAGATGAACTAATGTAAAATAATAAATAATTCATGTCCTTGGAAGCCACTGAGACTTTGCTCATGTTTTTATAGAAACCAAATCACCTTGTGTTGCAGAAAAAAAAAAAGGTATCCACACATGAAAATATCTCAAGTATTACCTTTTAAGTCTAAATGTGTGCTCAATCAGAAAAAAAAGGAAAGGGAACATATTAAAAGAACATAACAAGAACGACTTTATAATTGTAAAGATAACTAATAGGATTTTGATTTGATACTGTTCGTTTTGTTTCATTTGGAGCTCATTTCACTGCCTTTGTCATCATTTCTATGGTTCTGAATTAGACTGGAGTGAAATTAACAGATGAGGAGGTCAAGTGAGATGTGGAGGGGAGACGGGAACAAAAGAGGCGACACTGAGGAGTAGAAGGCAGTATGAAATGAATAAGGGCCTCGGATATTTACGTTCCAAGTTCTGCCCCTGTCAAAGTCTGATTGTAGGCTTGTTATATAAAATTCTCAAGGTCACTCTTTTCTTATCTGTAAAATGTAATAATAATATAAGCCTTACAGGACTATTATAAAAATTAAATCAGATAATATTAATAAGCAGATTAAAGTGCCTGGTACAGAGAAGGCACACAAAATTTTGAACCTACCTGACCATTCTGTTCCAGGAAAGGACCTCATACTGCCAGCTTTCTCTAAAAGGGAATTTCTACATGTCCCCTCAATAATAACAGGGAGACAGTAAACTGGGGTTATGAGTTAATTTGGAAGACCAAGTTCTTTGTCTTTTTTTTTTTTACTTTATTTATTTTTGGCTGCGTTGGGTCTTCGTTGCTGCATGCGGGCTTTCTCTAGTTGCAGCGAGCAGGGACTACTCTTTGTTGCCGTGCGCAGGCTTCTCATTGCAGTGTCTTGTTGCAGAGCATGGGCCATAGGCATGCGGGCTTCAGTAGTTGTGGAGCATGGGCTCAGTAGTTGTGGCTTGTGGGCTCTAGAGCACAAGCTCAGTAGTTGTGGCACACGAGCTTAGTTGCTCCGCGGCATGTGGGATCTTCTCGGACCAGGGCTCGAACCCGTGTCCCCTACATTGGCAGGTGGTTTCTTAACCACTTCACCACCAGGGAAGCCCCAAGTTCTTGGTCTTAAATTCCAACTCTACCACTTACTGGTAATGGGTTAACTAGTTATTTAGACTTAGTTTCCTCATCTATATAATAAGGATAATATTAGTATTCAACTTACTGAAGGTTTGCAAGAATTAGATGAAATAATCTGCATTAAGTACAGGTCTAAACACGTGGCAAAGACTCTCAAAATGTTACCTCTGAGTACCTGTTGATTAGCTCCACATAACTATAGCCATGAAAATTTTATCTATGATAAGGGACAAACATAATGATTTTCCTCTCTTGCATAGCACCATGCTATGAAAATGTAATAAAACTAGAATTTTCAACATAAATGTTGCTTAAACATGGTTTGTTCCACGGAACTCTTGCCCTTTAAGCAAATAATTCTTAGCCATTTCAGTCATTCTTTCAGAAAAAAAGACTTAAAGATATTAGTACTTCTACTTCCAATACTTGGAAACACTGGAGATTAAAAGTGATCAAGGATTCAAGGATAATCAACTCTTTAAATAAGGAAACTGTACCAGGTGAGTTTGCATTTGTGCAGCTTCTCTCCTATGGGCACAACCCCAGTCCACACTATGTGGGATGGCTGAAACACAAACACAGACCATAGTCTCAGTGGCTTGATGAATCATAGAATAGAATCTGGAACTACCAGAGTGGCTAGAAAATAAGAGAAGAAATGAAGAAGGGCCCACAATACTGCAAAAATTCTGCCCCAGTTCTGGGCCGAACCATGAACTTCGAATGCACAAGGGAGAATATCAAGGAGCCTGACTGAAGGCTGAGGGAAGTGAACCGATGTTTCAACCATTATATTACAGCAGGGGTTGCAAATTCAGAGTTTGGTTGCAGCCAAAGTTAACTACTTGCTAAAGTAAAAATCATTATTCTTCAGAGGAAGAGATCAGAATACAAAGTATCCATAATGCATCATATACAATACCCATAATATATTAAAAATCACTAGTTATGGTTTAAAAAAAATGTGGCCCATAGTCATGAAAAAAAGTAGTCCGTGAAAACTGACGCTGACATGTTGGAATACTAGATGAGGAGTTTAAGTAGCTAATATAGATATGCTAGAGGATTGACTTAAAGAAGAAATGGTCAAAATGAATGAAAAATGGGAAATCTCAGCAGATAAATGAAAACTATTTAAAATGAATAAATGGAAATTCTAGAACTAAAAAGTACAATATCTGAAATGAAAACGTCAGTTAACTTGAAGACATATCAAAAGAATTAGCCAAGCTGAAGAACAGAGATAAGAAGTTAAGAACAAAACCTCACTATGTGACAAAATAAGCTGATAAACATCAGTAACTGAAGTTGTACAAGGAGAAGAAGAGAGACAAAAGGGCAGAAAAATATTTAAAGAAATAACAATCAAAATTGTCCCCAATCTGATGATAAAAAAAAACTTATAGATCCAAAAGTTTTAGTAAACCCCAAGCAAATTAAAAACAAAACAGGAATTATCCATGTAATGATGAATTTTCTGTCAACTTGACTGTATCATAGGGTGCCCAGATTAAACATTACTTGTGGGTGTGTCTGTGAGGGTGTTTCTAGATAAGATTAGCATTTGAATTGGTAGACTAAGAAAGTCCATTGCCCTCCTCAAAGTGGCTGGGTATCATCTAACCCACTGAGGTCCTGAACAGAACAAAAAGCAGAGGAAGGAAGAACTCAGATTGTTTCACTGTGAATTCCATAGTACATTTCAAAAACAATGCCAATCTTACTAGAATTCTTTCAAGAAATAGAAGAGGAGAGAACACTTCCAACTTCTTTAAGTAGGCCAGGAACCCCTGACACAAAACTGACAAAGACATTACCAAGACCTAAAATTAATGACCAATATCATGTAACATAGGTGAAAAAATTGTAAAAAGGTATTAGCAAGTTTAATCCAGCAATATATAAAAAGGTAAGTATATCATTACTAAATGGTTTCTATATGAGGAAAGTAAAGATTAGTCAAACATTCAAATCAATCAATCAATATAGTAATTCTCTATATTAACTAAATTTTAAAAAGTAAAGCATAGTTAACTCACATAGATGTAGAAAGATATAGAGGAAGCATTTGGCAAAATTCAACACCCATCTATTTTAAAAACTCTTATTGAACTATGAATAAGAGGCAACTTCTTCAATCCAGTATAAAACATTTATAAAAAACAAAACAAAACAAACAAAACAAAAATCCTATATACCACATGGTCAAAGACTTAAAAACTTCCCCTCTAAGATCAGGAAAAAGAAAAAGATATCTGCTCTCGCCGCTTCAATTCAAAATTTTACTGGTGGATATAACCACAATGGCAAGGCAATTAAAAGGCATGAAAACTGAAAAGGAAGAAGTAAAACTTGTTTATTTGTAGATGACATAATTGTTTGCATTCAGAATCTTAAAGAATCCACAAAACAATGACTAGAACTAAAAAGTGAATTTAGCAAGGTCACAGAATATGAAATTGAGACAAAACTCAATTATATTTCTACATTCTAATAGAAATAATGGGAAAATGAAAATTAAAGATATATATATTCTGTTATAATGAATAAAACTCCCCACACTTCATCAAAAACTAAAATGAGAAAAAAAAACTTAATAAAATATTATAAGATCTCTACATTAAAAACCAAAAAGTAATGCTGAGAGAAATTAAAGAAGACCTAAATAAATAGAGATAAGCTATGTTCTGAAAGTAGAAGCCTCAATACTGTTGTCAGTTTTCCTAAACAGCAGCAGCTTTCAAACTTTTTTGTTTCGGAACTCTAAAACAGCCTTAAAATTATTGAGGATATCTAAGGACTTTATTTTTTGTAAGTTACATCCACTAATATATACAGTATCATAAACCAAAACTGAGAAACATTAGAATTCTAATTTAATAATTTATTTTAAAATAGCAATCCATTACGTCATATAAGCATGTTTATAAAAAATAACTACATTCTCCGAAACAGAAAAAAAAATTTAGAAGAGTGACACTATTTTACATTCCTTGCAAATCTATCTGGCTTAATAAAAGCAGTTCCTGGTACATCTAAGACAGCAGCTTTTACATTTAGGTGAATGTGACATGTTATTTTGCTTAAAGTATATGAAGAAATGCTGGCCTCACACAAATATGTAGTTGGATAAAGGGGGAGTATTTAAATACCCTTTTCAGACAACTGCGGATAGTCTTCTTTGGTACTACATCAAATTTTGCCAAGACAATTGAAGAAGCAATTGCAGTACATTCTGACAGTGGCTATGGTTAACGGAAATGCACAGTCCTCTATGGCACATAGAGAGAGCCACTAATTAGGACTTGGATATCAGAGAAGACTTTCTGCAAGAAATCATGGCTAAGCTGAGGGTTACAGAAACGTGAGTTAATTAGGTTTAAAGAAAGTGTGTTCTGGGAAGGGTAAATAGTCAAGAAAGGACATGGTAAGTTCACAGAATCAAAAAAGACTCATCATGACCTCAGCTTAGTGGTTACACTGAGTGTTGAGAGGGATAGAAGAATGTTAGAAAGAGGGCCAAAGACAAAATTGAAGAGGTAATCAAGATCTTGAATATGAAGGCTGTTTCTAAGTCAGGCCAATAACTTAGGACTTTTCTATAGGGATAATGAGAATTTACTGAGGGATTTAAGCAGAAGAGTGACAGCTCATGAAAGCCAAAAGTTTAAAGACAGATTGACCGGTCAGCTGCGTGAGACACAGTAAAGAGGTCCAATAATAAAAAGTCTTGAATGCATACATTGATTTTGGACATAACAATATTATTTGGGACTTAACTGAGGAAGAAAATGGAAGATGAGGGTACATTGCCGTGAGCTAAGGAATGAATGGGAAGTGAAGATGGCGAGGGTAGGCTCAGCTTTCAATAAGCTTATCTGGGAGCAAAAAGGTCAGTAATTAGAGGCGACAAAAGCAGGAAGAGACTGAGGGTAAGAAGCCAGTATACTGAGAAACATCAAAGCTAAGGATCTGGAAAAGAACATAAGATGTACCTTGCTCGTAGAGGTATGTCAGACCTGCTCTGATAAGGGTAAAGGTTAATTGCTATTTATGCATTAATTATTTTCAAAATCATTTTCCCTACTATTTTTTAAACAGCTCTGAAATAGGTCATCATAATTCCCTCATTTTGTTTCGTCAACTTTTACCTCCCAGAACATGAAAAAATAGATCACGGTTCAAATACTAAATAAATCATTTAAAAGTCCAAATCAGTGGTGTCTGAAATCATGAGCTTATATTTTTTGTCAAAATTGGGGAACATTATTAACTATCAATTTATTTGAAGGATGAAATCTAACCCTCAGGCATGATATATATCACCTATTTGTTTACTTCTGCTAAGGGGTCTTGGGCTTCTTGTACCTGTGGATTTGTAATATATAAACGCAGTTGGTTACAAGCTCCAGAGTAGTGGATTTTAGTATAGTTTAAATGGATAAAAACACTTGGAATCAGTTTATCACATAGAATCAAGAGGTCTTTAATATCATTACCCTGCCTGAAACTGATGTGAAATTTGGTCTATGATCTGTTTCACAATTTGGGGCTGCTGAAAAGATTTTTTGTCACTGGCAAATCTTCCTGCTAGAACAGTTAGGTGAAGAATTCAAGCTTACTGGCTGAATGGTCCTTGATAACCAAATATAGTTGATGAAATCCACTTGGGTTTATCTGTTGGTAACTCAGGGCCTTAGGATGACTATAGTTTAAACAGTCATTTCTCTTCTGCACTTGCCTGGTATGAACAGATAGATTTACTTCAGAAATCTTGAAGCTATAATAACTGAAGGAATTGCCACAGAAACAAGGTAGGACCATCAGTACATCAGGGGTGAGATAAATATTTCAAGACGTGTACGTACTGGTGAAAACTGCCCAAAGCTCATAAAAATTCTGTATGTTTTGATCCAGGTGTATGTGTTAGTATATGATAAGATATTTAAATAGATTCTGCATTGGGGTCATTTGTTCTTAGCAAGAAGTGATTGTATCAATATGAGCTGTTACTGAATGTACCTCGAAAAAAGAATACCAGCATATTAAAAAAAACAGCAGGAAATGAGTTTTCAAGATTTGATGAAAGGGATCATGGTATGCATGGGTCAATGGTGGTAGCACAACTGTATTTGGTAGGTATTTAATTTGGGTGCTCTTTATATCGGTAATTATATATTTCAGACTATTGGTTTTTAAAAGTCTGATTTTCTGATGAACTCATCACTCACTGCCATGAGATGCTTCCCCACTTAGCCATAACCAGAAAGGGGAGAGAAGATCATCATGTAATTACTATAATAACTATAGAATTCTAAATATTAGTTCTGTATCTAAAATGCTCAAATAACAATGATGGAAATATTGTGCATGTGACCCTGAAAAGATTTATTTCCCAAGCTTCCATGTTGTAGGAGATAACTGTTACATTCTAATCTCTGTTTCTTTCATGTAATGTTATTCTTATGTTGAATAGTACAAAGGACCTTAAGCCCTTTTTGCAGATATATATTTTCTTGGCTCAAGCCCTCACCCAGACTCTGGAAACTTCAATTTAGTGGGCAATATATGTCTCCCCAATGGTAAGCACCGTGTTTCCAAAGAAACAATAAGATTTTAATAACGGCAATCAGGCAATATTATAGTCTAAATATGACCAGACCCAACTGCACAACCTCACAGCAACTTTGGAGCATAACTCAGTATTTCACTTCATTCTTCAAAAAAAAATGTTTTTCAAAATGTATTAGTAAGAATTAGAAAGTTTACTTTCTGAAAAGGGAGACAGAGATTTTATATCACGCGATTTTATAAAATCACCCAATAAAATCCCACCTAGACATCTTTATTTCTCTTTTATTCCATCACCCATGCACCATTGTGTCTTCTCTTTTTTCCTTCATTGATCCTCTCCTTCTCCCAGCTTCTACTTACCCCCACCCATCATCATCTAAAACTGCATTGATTTATAGGATAACTACTAACTGTACATGGACATTTAAATTTGCTGTATTAAGTTAAATGAAGAATTCAGATTCTCCGGTACACTAGCCACATTTTAAGTGCTCAGTAGCCTTGTGTGGCCAGTGGCTACCATACTGGACAGCACAGATAAAGAACATTCCATTTATTACAGAAATTTTTACTGGCCAGTGCTAATCTAAAGCAATTAAACTCAGATCCAAGCTTAATACCTCATTTTTCAAAAAAAAAAAAAAATAGAAGAAGAATGTGGAGAAAGAGGAGGAGCGTGAGGAAGGAGGAAGAAGAGTCCATGTTGCTCACTTACCCTACTCTTGGTAGGAAGCAGTTCAAGAGCTTCTTAGTCCAGCAGGAACTTGATAGCAACTTAGTCTCAAATCTACTTTCTTCTCTTCTAGGAAAGAAAAAAGAGACAGAAAGAGGGTAGGGAGGAAAAGTTACAAGCTGTATCTTCATTCAAACCAGGGGAGAGAACATTTGAAAATTCCAAATTGTATGTATGAGCAAAAACAAATAAAACCAGCAAAATTTGCAAGGAAAACTATAGCAGCCTGATAGGTAAAGAAGAGAGGATAAAAGAGGACTAGCAGGGGCAGATCTCAGAAATGACCAGCAAATATTAACTTCTAGAAAGGAAAACCCCCTATTAAATAGAAACTGCTGCGATAAGGCAGATTTCTAATGGGGCACAATTACTGTGGCTGCTGTAACATAAGGTAGTGAAAGTCCCCTGGGAGCCTGTCAGTGGCAGATCTAAGAAAGCACCATCTTTCAAAAGAGAAGAGGACACTTTGGAAGGCAGAGCCTGTGCTCTTGGTAGCAGTGTTTAGTGAAGGAACCGTGGTCTCAGGCTAGGTCTGAGAGGCAGAGGAGGCATGGCTACACAGAGGGGTCATATTTAATCAAACACTCCATCTCTTTAGCCCCACACTCCTGGAAAACTCCTACTTCCACTCCAACTGAAGTGTCCTGCTAATACCTTGTATGGAAAATTCAGTTTGTTCAAATCTGAGCAAAAACAACAGTAACAAAATAACCCAGCATCCTGCTAGAAGTTGAATTGTGTCTCCCAAAAAGATATGTTGTAATGCTAACCCCCAGTACCTCCGAATATGACCTTATTTGGAAATAAGGTCATTACAGATGTAATTAAGATATCAAGATGAGGTCACATTGGAGTAGGGTGTACTCTTAATGCAATATGACTTGTGTCCTTATAAGAAAAGAAGAGACACAGAGACACAAGAGAACGCCTTGCGACGATGGAGGCAGAGATTGAAGTGCTGCAGCTGCAAGTCAAGGAATGTTAAAGATTGCCAGCAAACCATTAAAAGCTAAGGATTCTTGCCTACAGTTTTCAAAGGGAGCATGGCCAATCCAACATTTTGATTTTGGACTTCTAGTCTCCACAACTATGAGACAATAAACTTCTATTATTTTAAGCCATCACTTTGTGGTACTTTTTTATGGCAACCCTAGGAAACTGATACAAGCTTTTCAAAGATAGTATAAAAACAGGGAATGCTTTATTTTGAAAGAAAATGCCCAGAAAAAAATGTTGTCTCAAAAAGATAAAGTTACAATACAACCTTTCACCACAATTAAAGAAGGAATTACAGCCATGAAGGAAATACAAGGACTCAGGAAGATATGACTGGATAAGAGAAGCTGGATATCTAGACATACAGTGATAAAGTGAAAACTGATAAAATTTGGGAAACAAGGGAAGAAAAAGAAGTATTTTAGAAACTAAACTGTAGGATCATAAGTGATAGTATCACCAAAGAAAGCACAATAAGAGTTGTATGTGAGAAAATAAAATGAAATTAAAATGAACAGAAATAAAAATATGAAAAGGACTGAAGAGAATATGATACATAAAAGACAGAAAAATATATACAATCTTCACAGAATCGGAACCCCAAAGAAAACCAAAACCAATACTAAAATAATATTTTATTTTAGTATTATTTATTTATTTACTTTTGGCTGTGTTGAGTCTTTGTTGCTATGTGTGGGCTTTCTCTAGTTGTGGCGAGCGGGGGCTACTCTTTGTTGCGGTGCGCAGGCTTCTCATTGTGGTGGCTTCTCTTGTTGTGGAGCATGGGCTCTAGGCACGTGGGCCTCAGTAGTTGTGGCATGTGGGCTCAGTAGTTGTGGCTCACGGGCTCTAGAGCACAGGCTCAGTAGTTGTGGCCCACAGGCTTAGTTGCTCCGTGGCATGTGGGATCTTCCCGGACCAGGGATCGAACCCGTGTGCCCTGCATTGGCAGGCGGATTCTTGACCACTGCACCACCAAGGAAGTCAGGATATTTTAAATATAATTCAAGAAAACTTTCTTAAATAAAAGAAGACTTCGATCCACCTCTTGAAGAAGAAACCATAACCCAGAAAAGGGAAACACTATAACACAGAATGGTCAATATTGAAACAGAACCTAAAAAAAAATTATTAAAAATTTTTAAAGATAAAGAATCTTTGGCCAGCAGGAAGAAGGTCATTTTAAGTGAAAGAAAATCAAGCTGATATCAGACTTCCCTTAGTAATTTTCTACCTGAAGACAGAGAAGAAACACTTGCAAGGAAAGAAACTAAGAGCCAAGCTTTTTATACCTAACCAGACTGTCCTTTAAGTATACAGCTATAGACAAACATTATTTTTTCAGACATATCTGCATGAACTCAAGGAGCATCAGTCACACAAGCCTCTCTTAAGAATACTATTAAGAGAAGAGATCCAACTAACTAAAATATGATAGGAAAATAGAAAAAGGACACGTGGTAACATTTTAATATATTTAAGACACATTTAAGATAAAAACAGAGTTACAAATGATAAAATAAAAAGAAATGTAGCATAATTTGAAAAAGTATAAATAGTATTAAAAAAATAAAAGGGAGAGAAAAGGTGTAAGTAAACTAAGCTCACCATTGCTTTTCTAAAAAGCTAAAAATTAAATTATTTACGATCAGTAAATCACATAAATCTTAAGCATTTGCCTCTAATTGACTATCCAGATAAACTCTATTGGTTCCATGGGATGATGGAGTGACTTTCAGATTGTTATGCAGGGCTTGATCTGTAGATAACTACTGAACAAAACAAGTCATAAAATGGGGACAGCTTACATATCAGAAATGGCACAATATGTCATTTACTGAATCTAATTTAAGCCTCATTGATCCTGCAATAACTGGCTTCCTAATCTTAGTTCTTCCCCTATGCTCTCTTTTTCTCCTTTTCTATCTCTTTTCTTCTGGCCATCCTCTTCCCTCCCTCCTTCCCTCTTCTTTCCTTCTCTCTCAATGTCTCTCTCTCTCTCTCCTCTCTCTTTCACTCTCTCTCTTTTCTACACAAACCAAAGAAGATTGACACTGCGTACGTCAGCCTGAAGTCAGAATATTTCAAGTAAAATTGCGCTTTGGTTGTATAAGTGGTTGTCTAGGAAGATAATGCAATCTAAGTAACCACAACAAAAATTGGCAAATAGAAAGGGAATGTATTAGAATAGCTCACAGAATCAGAACGAAAGTAAAGAACCAGGCTATGGAAGGACAAAAATCAGCTCTAGGTAGCAGGAACTGATGAATAGCCTTTTCATATGCTACCCTTGAGGAGAATGAGTTCTAACTTTATGAAGCATTTTTGATGCTCTGATTAAAAGTAAAATTCCAAGAAACTATATGGATCACATGTTTTGACACTTGATTATATCCAATGGGAAAATATAGTAGGCCCACATGGAAGAAAATTAACCAGGAGAAAGTAGAATAAATTCTGAGTGACCAAAGCAGTGAATGTCCACTAGAAATGTCATGATCATTGTGTCTCCACTGGTAAGTTGGAAGAAAGCGTCCACAACAATTCATTCAAACCTCAGAGATGTTAGAGAAGCTAAGAAGCAGAGAAGAGCTGAAGAAGACTCAAGAATTGGAAGCAATCTATGGGAGCTCTTCCTGCGCATCTCCTCCTCCCATTCACCATCGCTTTCCCAAACTCCTTCAGCCCACAGAACTTATTCTGTAACTCTTGCTTGTTCATATCTTTCTCCCTCTGGCATGGCCTGGCTCCTGTCAAAGACATAAAAGTTTTCCAGTTGTTTCCACCTCTCTGGAATTCCAAGACAGCCTCTCTAAGAGAATGTGTCTGAAGTGTCCCATCTTCTCCATGCCACTAATTAAATCAGAAGAAGATGCTTATCAAAGTCATCTCTGTACCCCTCTATGGTACCTGTGTCCACTTGAAGGCTGCCTTGGAACTTTCAGACTTTCAGCTCAAAGGGCTGCTCTAAGCTTCTGAAAATGTATTCAATCTCCTTAAGTCAGGTCTTTTCTGAAGAACCACTGGTGGTTGGAAAGATACTGCCAAACCCAGAAACAGTTTGTCCAAGGCCAATAAGTTGGCAGCAGTTTTTTGTAAGTTTTGCAATTCTATACAAAGTTTTATTTTCTGATTTGATATTGTAAACATTCCATCTGCCTCCACTTTGGGGCAGTTTGGAATGCGCTGGAAAAAATGTAGGGAGTAATCAAATCTTTCTTAGGTGGATTTTTATTTTTGTTATGGCGCCATCTGGAATTAAAAACAAAACAACAAAAAAAATGAGAGTCGCTACATAAGCCATCTGCTACTGAAGGCCTTTGGCTATTTATTTCCATACCTACTGCCAAGGGAGGTCCCTAAGACATTATAATTCCAAGTTTAGGATTCCAAATCCCAGCCTTTTAAATAGCAGCAAAACAGTAGCAGTGGAAACACAATAGCAGATACTTGTCATTTTTGTACGTTTTGAATATTTTTATGTTCATAAGAAGTTCATTTTGAGATAAACATGAATGTGAAAGAGAAGAGTGGCATTTTAATCATTCTTAAGCAGAAAAAGATAACTATTTTTTGGCATGGAAACTTTCTACTTTTAGTTAGAGAAGAGTGAGAGCAGGCAGAGAATACTGTCAGTTCTACCAGGTTTAATTCATTGTTGAAACCAAACAAAAATAGCCTCTCACAGCTTCCATTGTTCCGCAGCTGTTGACTTCAAAATGCTTGCTGTCTCCTTCCTTGTGACTAATCATCATGGTTGCCTGGTTTCCTTTCTTGATTTCCTACCAGAAGTTGTGATGTGTCATAGGAAGAGAGGGCAACCCTCCCAGCATTTCTTTCCAGGCCTTTTGAACACATCGTCCTGGAGCACTTGTCGTTTTCTTCAAATCCCTGAATTTCTTGACCTGCCTGGACTCAGAGGCTGTGTTTGTGAGCATGTATGCTTTAGCCATTTGATAACGGAGCATAAGTGGCTTCCTGTTTTAAAGAAGTCAAAAGAGGTGAGTCTGGGATGTGTGCACAAGTCTTAGGCCTGATGTTTTTTCCTTTTGAAGAATCTCATTCTACCTCTTGCTCCTTTATTGAAAAGAGCCCCAGATTACTATAAGTATAGTCTGCTTTCTGAGTTTAGCAATTACTAAAAGGGTCACATCATGTGTGTTAACAGAATCCCTTTTTTTAAAAGTTGAATGTCAAACTTCTAGCAACTTAACTCTTCAGAACATAGAAATGAACTTCAAAGTTAAAGGAAAAGACCACTAACATAGTTGCAAAACCTCCAAGCACTAAGACCCAAACACTCTTCACATAGAAAAGTTTTAAAACTTAGAACACTGCCTGGTATATGTTAAATAATACATAAGCTTTTGTGTTTATTATCAGAACTTATTAGCTGGTTTTACATATAAATCTAGCAAAATTAGTTATCATATTTATCAGGAAATAAGAAAAAAAGATTACCAAAAAGCATTTTTGAATGATGGCTAAGGGTAACAACAAAATGAGAATGTTGTGAAAATCTATACCTGACATCTATCTATAATAATGAGACAGAAAATTTAAAAACACAGTTACAGTAGTTGGCCCATTTAAACTGCCAAAGGCTCTGAAATACGTCAGATTACCATTAGAGATACCGCCCTAATGATCACAGTGACTCCCTAAAGTCATCAAGGGAAATCCAATTAGGTTTTTTCTAATCTAAGAATGCAATGCAAGGTAATATAAAAAATAATTAAGTAAATAACGTTCAAAAGGGGTGGAGTGAAGCACTAAATAGGATTTTCATCAACTATCTTGAAAAATCTACGTAAACAGGGCAGCTCATTCATCAACAATCTTAGCTCTCAATGAGGCCTTGCTAAATACACGGATGCTGTTAAATTTGAAGAAATTCCATCACATAGTCTAATGCTGTCTATGGGCATGGGTTAAAGACTGAGGTGAACTCCACAGTCCTCTCCCCATGCTGGACCACATCTGGCTCCCTTCAGAAAAGAGCTGTATGATGGTTAGGAAGCCTCCAGCTTGCCTTTCAGAAGAATGCAACTTTTTTGCTCAGAATGCGTCATCATGATCTATTTGCAACACCCTAATTGGTGTGTATACTGGCATTGGTTCTCCACAGTCCGCTGAGGCAGCCTCGCTCAAACTTATGATTCACAGTATCCTTCAGTTACGTCTCTTGCCCATCTGTGTTTGCTACAGGCTCCCTCCAGGTCACCACACATATTTTCCTCCTCCATCATCATCAAAACCACTCGCTGCCACGTTGCACCTCACATGTCCGTCCAGTTCGTTTATTTGCATGCCTTTGTTCCCAGTGTGGCCTCTCCCTGAAGGTCTCTCTCACTCTCTACTCTTCCCAGCCAGTTACCAGCACATTTGCCCTTAGCTCAGTAGTTCTCAACTTGGGCCAATTTTCGTCCCCAGAAAACATCTGGCAATGTCTCAAGATGTTTGTAATGATAACCTGGAGGAAGGAACTCCCAGCAGGTAGTGGGTGGGCCAGAGTGCTGCTAAACACCTTACAATGCACATGCCAGCCCTCCTCCACGAAAGGTCACCCAGTCCAAAACGCCAGCAGGGTCAAGGTTGGGAGACCCTGCAATCTCTTCAAGAGTCTTGTCTTCAAGTCTCAGTTCAAATCTCACCTCGTCTGAAAACTTGCCTGCCCTGTATTCCTCATTGGATAAGTGAGGTTAGCTCTCCCTACTCTTTTCCCTTTTAGTCCTTGATTCGGTGTCCTTTCTTTGAGGTTTCCATGCTATACAGCAAAATTGCCTTTGCCTAAGTCCTTTTCCCCAACTGACTGGACGCTGCTGCTGAGCAGGGGGCGCCCTTTTCATCCAAGTGTGACCAACACTCAGACTAGTGTCTGGCCTGTTGTAAGTTTTTTTTTTTTTTTTTTCAATATTTCAACGATTATTTTAAGTTTTATGCCTTTGTTTTTCTGCTAATTATTTGGCAGCATTAGAGACATCTTGCTGGTCCTCTTGAGAATCTTTAAATATAGAGTAAGCGGTCCTCATCTTCTTACATCTCATTATGTCTGTGTTCTAGACTGTCTCAGCATCTTTGATGATAATCTTCCGACGGTGGTAACAGTACATTTATTGCTAACAGCGAGCCCATCTTTCACTGCTAGTCATCTGTGTTGGAATTATTTTCTATTTAAGAGGGCAGTCACTGAAGTCACATTGCCTGTGTTCAAATCTGGGATCTGCCACCTACCATCTGTGTGACCTTGAACAAATTACTTAAAATCTCTGTGCCTAAATTTTCTTTCTGAAGAATCAGGGATGATCACAGTACAAAACTGATTGATTTGTTATGATGATTAACTGAGTTAATGTTTGTAAAATGCTTAGGACAGCACCTGGCACCTAACAAATGCTATACAAGTGGTTGTTAAACAGGAAAGGAAGGACAGTCTGGTATCAACCTACCATTGCTTGCCATGAATGCATCAAGCCAGGTAAATACATCTCATTCTAACATGTTACTCTGTTCTAATACATTCCTGAAGAGAAATGGATGGAACCATGTTAAAAGATAAGAACATTCACGATATGCCCACTGTATGTCCTGGTCAGTCCAAAATAACCCTCCAGAGCTCATCAAGCTTTTTTGTGGGCAGGTGATGGAATGTCTTACCATCTTGGCACTGATCATCTATGGTTGCCACTGCTGTTGTATTCTAATTTTTCTGCTTCAAACAGTGGCATTTTAATCATTCTGCCCATAGCAACTAATGTCCTTTAAATTAGCATTAAAAATTCATTCTTTTGGTTTATCCTTCCTGAATCAACCTAATTAACTATCAGCTGAGAGCCCTTTAAATTGTAATCTGAATATGCTACTTTTTCTAATTTATAATGCCTCATCTAGGCAAATTGAAAACTCAAAAAGGGAGTGAATTAATTAATGTTCATTAAAGACTACAGCATGGAACAAAGATGCCAGGTCAATATTTGGAGTGTGCGTGGAAAGCCACTGTTGGGACTAAGCTGACCCTTTGCAGCATATAGCTTCAGAGAAAAGGCTTTGCTATGGTGGCTTTGTAAAGAATGGGAAACGGAAGGCAGAGATAAGACTAGAAGTAGCACTGAAGACAGATAGCATATACCTGTACATTACATATATTATATATGTAATATTACATATTCTCTGTAATAAGAAACCAAATAAACAAATCAACCTTGGATGTTTTTTACAACATTTTTCTAAAATTCTCCTTTTATATCGTTAAGCAGCGAATATTTTCTGAATACCTCTGACATATAAGGTTTCATTAGACACAAGGGAAATGCAAAGATAAGAGGGTCATCATCCGAAGAACTTACAACGTAGAGCACCACTGTCCAGTTCCTGTGATGATGAAAATGTTCTCTATCTGCACCATCCAATACAGTTGCTACGTGTAGATATTCAACACTGGAAATGTGGCTTGTGTGACTGAGGAATTAACTGTTTAATCTAGTCTAATTTTAATTTTAATATAAAAATCCACATGTGGCTACCATATTGGATATCTCAGGTCTAGAAGGTGAGAGATACTGAATGCTGTTTATTTCTGTTACTTAAAGATTTCCAAAGTCTGTTAGTCAATCTTTCTCTCATGTCATGATATTGAACTCTTGCATCTATCTCTCTCTCCATTTCTCTCTCTCTCACATACAGGCACACACACACACACACACGCATGCACACACCTCTTTGTTTTCTATTCCATGTACTATTCATCAACGTAAACTCATTTTCCTCAGGGTTGTGATGATCAACTTGGAGACACAAAGAGTTTCTGGAGTGAGGAAGAGAAAACAGCTTTATAATAAACATTATAGTTCTATAAGAAAATGAAAAATACTTATATCTAAACTGTAGGAAAGTAAATTGGAGGGAGAGCTTGGGGGATACAAATGATTCTCAACTGAAACTTGAATCTGTTCCCAAGGGGGAGTATCAGAACTTAGGAAGGAGGAGGAGAGAGGCTATGAGATTTTTATGTTGAACTAATTGGTGTGTGGGCTTACTAACTTTAAGAAATACTACCTTAACTTTAAAACAGTTAAAAAACATTGTTACTAAAGTGCTGAGGGCTCTTTTCACCCCATAAGCCAGCGTGCACATAAACCATTATCTCAAGGGACATCAGAAATTCACTGAATGTTCTAGGGACCAACTGCTGGGTGGTCCCAGCGATCTCCACAGAGTTGCTGACACAATTACAAGTTGTGTATAATGGACAATATAATTTGGCTTTTACCTTAATATTCTTAAATGAAAACAAAGGTGCTAGTAATATAGTTATGAAAAACTGGTTTTATTCATAGTTTAAAAAACCACTATGAGTAAACAAAATACATTCAAAGTATGATAACAGTGGAACTCATTATTCAAGCCAAATATTTAAGAGGGTTTTTTTTTTTCCCAAATTCAAATCTATAATCCAATAGGAGTATTTTACATGTAAGAGCGAATTCCATGCGCTTTGCTGAATTGAATTATTTTTTTGAGTGATTTTATGTTCATCAAAAATGGATTTCAGATTTGATCATCTTCTTTGTTGAGCCATTAAATTATGTCCTTTTATTAACCCCATCTTTTTGTGCTTGACTTGAACTATACCAATATTGCCACCTATAGGTCAAAATGATTTCTTTTTCTTTTTCTATTTTTTTTTGGTGTGTTTCTCAAGACCAAGAACTAAAAACCCTTGGAGATTAGATCATCCTGGATAGTTGAGTTTGACAGCTTCTTAGGATCCAGGCTTTTACCCACCTTTTTCTTTTTTTAAAAAATTAACTTTGGACAGAAAACTTTTTTGAAGATATTAAGTTCCCAATTTCTCAGCTGCTGAACTGAAAATAATTAACATTTTTTTGATGACTAAGAAGGGTACTCATCAGTATGAATTATTCTACTTGCTTATTTGGCACTAAGCAAACTCATCCCAGATTGCTGCATTCTTTGCGTATTTCACTCAGTAGAATATTCAGTCACTTGTCTGGACCACCCATTCACTTTCCACTGCCATCAATATATACTCCTCTTTGGCAATTTCCACTCTTTCATATGTTGCTCCCAGTTTCTGTAATTAGAAACCAAACAACTACCCTAGTTAGTGTTGTTTGCAAAGTAAGGGTAATTTAGAAATGAGTTTGTAACTAAAGAATCCATAAATGTTATTTTAGGGATTTTGTGACTCTGATTTTCTCTTCAGATAAATTTTTGTAACTTGCTTTTTGATGCACAACGTATTCCTAACAGGTGAAATTACTGAAGGCATTCTGGATAGGTGACTCCTTAACTCTAATTATTTCTAAGACATTATTTCTAATACTGCTCCCATTATTTAACTTTATTTTTATTTTCAAATGTGATAATTCTTTATATTTGAAATAAAGTGTCAATTTTTAATAAAATATTTTTATGATGTTAAAAATATTTGAAAACCTGTTATCTTCCCTAAGACTTCCAATTCCAGTTTCAGTATGCCATGTAACAGTTACTAAAAATGTTATATTTTTCTCCAAATTAGTAGAATGTATTATACTGAGCAAAAGTTAACGAACTTTAGTCAACCATGTAGCATACAGAACATTATTTATTAATTTTTAACTCACTGCCCTCATAGATAAGTCATACCTGGCAGGCTTTTAAAAACTAAATCACTCCCAAACTTTTAACTTAGAAGTACCATATTCAGGTGATTTGGGTAAAGCCTTGGACAATACTTCAGCACTTCAGAGACATCTGAAGTAGACTTTATAGTCTATCTTCTACTATAGATTTTAACATTCATCAATAGCATTCTAATTTACAACTTTTCTGGGGGAAAAAAAAGAGCTCCAGTTAGCTATCCATGATCTTTATTTGGAAAAGTTGCTTATTACATTTCTATATCAAATATTTGATTTTTATTATTTTTAAAACAAATATCAGATAAGCAATCCATAAATAAAGAGAAATTAGTTAAATTGGAGAGATGCTCAGAAAGTATACCATCTAGTCCCTCTTGAAAAGACCGCTAGACAAACAGTGTTTCTCCAGATACCCTATGAAGAAGAAAATCCCAGAGTATTTGGGATTTCAGTGAATTTGGGAAACACCTCATATTATAACCCCTTCTTAGATATTCAAAATCACTTTATAGTGTTAAATACTAACAATCACACAATGAAGAAATATATGCCAATTTTACCCAAATTTCCCCAATTCATTGGACCTTGGAATCCACTATATCTGGGTACATATTCTGGTCGCCACTGGGCTGCTCACAGATATTTTCTTCTCCCCTCATTTGAGGCCATGATAGATTTGCACTTCTTTACTGCTTTTAAAGTTTGAAATCACAAAATCATCTGTATTTGTCCAGGTGAGTGTAGCAATCATAACCTATGGCATTTCTTGGCTGAGCTTTACGGGCCACTGTGCAATTTGCCACATTTCCCTTTCTCTGCAAGCATGGGTCAAGGTAGAACCTGGGTCAGGGAATGACTATAATCCCCCTGCTACCTACAGGAGGTGAAGAGTGAGCAAGAAATACCTTTTGTTGGATTTTAAGCCTCTGAGATCTGAGGGATCTGAGGGCTATTTGTTATGGCTGCATAACTTAGCTCATTCTGAATGATACACTGGACTGTGCAGCCAAAAACTTTACAGTATCAAATGATTCATAAGATTCCCAAGATGAACCATAGCTCCAGAAGTAAATTTTAATGAAGTTCTATAGTGGCTTTGCTTTCTTTAAAATTCTTAGATATTTCAATAAAGGAAAGTGGATGCATTAAAAATGTCTGGTAAAATCGTGATCAAACCAGAGGACCTCAGTTCATGGTTGGACTGCAATCTCTGAAACTCTTGCAGGCACACAACAGAGTTTAGTAAGTATCTATTCTATTGGCTCACCTCCCCAGTAGCATTTCTTTCCGCATACTATTTCCGCCAAAGCAACTTCATATTGTTCTTGCTATTCTCATAGGATTAAAAATTCCTACAGTATAAGTCAACCTATGAACTTGATGAAGAGGCTGACTTAATGTTAGTGTTTTTCCTGAATAGCTCTCCCAATTTGCTTTCTGGACATTAAAAAAGAAGACTAAATTTTTTTAAAATTTGGTGCTCCAGCCCCAAATGGAGTTCAGATTTCTCTATTGAATAAACTAGAAATAAAAGAACTTTTTAAATTGTAGACTGAAGGAGGGACAATTGATGTTATGTGTGAGGATATAAAACAGCTGCTTTTTCCTGCCAGGAATCAGGTTTCTAAATAAAGAAAACTTCACAACATCAGTTAACACTTATGTTTGGTACTGACCTTTTCTAAAACCATTATAAGAGAAAACTCAACATGAAATAATCTCTCAGTTGTGAGAAACACATTTCTGTGGACTTTCCAACCACCCTAGTCTTTAATCCCCGTACTTTTTTTCCCCCTCAGAACCCTGGAAAAACGGAACCACTGACATAGTTTAGATCTAACTGAAAAGAATAGGAGCTTATTTTCTGCTGAAGTAGTAACGTATTCCCTTGATTTGTTCAGCTTCTCAGTAGAAACATTAATTTCTTAATCTTCCAGAATTTGCTTATTTCTTCATTTAATAATCACTGAGTAATGAGTGTCCACTATGGACTAGTTATTGGACATCACAAAGAAAGCAGTCAACACATCTTCTCTGCCTTTAAAACTATACAAAATCTTGAACTGTACTTTCCAATACACTAACCACTAACTATGCATCACTATTTAAATTAAATTAAGTAAAATAAAATTTTAATCAGTCACATTAAACCTATTTTAAGTGTTCAGTAACCACAAGCAGTTAGTGGCTACCACATTAGACATTACAGATGTAAAACATTTCCATCATCACACAAGGTTCTATGGAACAGTGTAGATATAAAACATTAACATCATCATAGAAAGTTTTACTAGATAGTATAGGCTCTAAATAATAAAACTGACATGTCTGTAAGATAATATAGTGATGACAGTCTTAAGTAAGGAGCACATAATGTCACTGATATATAACTTTGCTTGGGGAGATTAGAGGAATACAAACAAGATTAAGTAGAAGATGGCCAGGCGGAAAAGGAAGGTCATTGGAGACAGAAATGTCGACGTGTTTCAAGGCTCAGGTGCTTGACATAATGTGTATTTTGGAACTAGGAGGAAACTTAGTATGGCTAGAACGGAGCATGGATATAGGGGGACAGTATGAGATGAACATGTAAACTTCATCCAGGGTCAGACCTTGAAGGGTTTGCGTGCCATATTAAAAGTTATTAACGTGAATCTCTAGGAAAGTCAAAACATATTTTAAGCAGAAGTGTAGCATGGTCATATATTTTTTAGAAATATAATTCAAAATCTGCCAAAGATGGATTAGTAACCTGAGGCAAACTTCTAAATCAAATATGTGGAAATGACAGAAAAGAGAAGACTAAATAAAACCAAACCAAAATGCTGGAATTTTTAAAAATATACAGTTTTGTAAATTAAAATAGAAAAAATAAGACAGGAAAAAAAATAGAGAGCATGGCTGAAGCCATTGGTCTATAAGGCTTCATATTCATAAGTGCTCCAAGTCAGGAGGACCAGCCCTAGATTTACTGCCTGAAGCTCAGACCAGTAAAAATATCAAGCCATTTCTTGCATACATGAGTAGATCTGAAATACTCCTAATATCATGCAGGAGCTAAATAGCCAGAACAAATGGAATAATACCTTTGAATTTCTAAAGGAAAATAACTATCAAATTAGAGTTATAAACCCAGTTATACTGTCATTTAAAAATCAAGGCAATACAATTCAGCAGTTGATCACTCAGCTCATGGGCAGATGAAGAAGACAACTAGCTTCAAGAATTAATGTAAATTACAGGACACACTGATCACCAACACTTTGAACACACTTGTAGCCCTGGGTTCTTCCCAAAGCTATGCCAAAAAAAAAAAAAATCCAGGAAAATAAACATATTGTCAGATATTAAAATAAATCAGGAGATTTTAACACCCACAGTCCCTTCTTAAAAAATTAATTAAGGGATGCACTTGGTCAAAAAAAAAAAAGTCAAACCCAGAGGGAAATCAGGAGACACAAGACAGAATGCTGTCCACAGAAATTTAAAAATAGGTTAGTTAGATTAATTAACTATTAACTGGAAAAAATAAACTGTAAAAAACACTGTAAAACATATTTTATTAACTTTAAAAATATAGTATCCAATATTTCATGTTAAAAATAAAGCTAAAGATTTCCAGTTTGTGATCTGGCATATAAAGAGCTTGGAAGTCATCACACCATCCTAACAATAATCAAAAAGCTGAACAAACTGAAAATCAACAAGTTTTCTTAGATACATTAGAAAACTGAGGGCACAGGGAAAACCACTGCACCAAACCAATGGAGAGACAGATAAGCATATACAAAGAATCATTAACTTATTGTTGCAGAAACCCATGAGCATCAACCCACATCAGAACCAGTGCTGTGGTGGAAAAACCTAAACTGTAAATTGGGGAATTCTACCAAACATTTAAGGAAGAAACTATACCAATTTTCTACAATCTCTTCCAGAACACAGAAGCAGAGGGAATGTTTTCTAACTCATTCTATGAGGCCAGCATTACTCTAATACCAAAACCAATAAAGACATTCTGAGAGAAGAAAACTACAGATCAATAACTCTCACATACATGGATTCAAAAATCCTCAATAAAATTTATTAAATATAATCCAACAATGTATAAGAAGAATCATACACAATGACTAAATAGGATTTATTCCAAGTATGTAACATATGGAATATGGTTCAACATTTGAAAATCAGTTTATATAATCCATGACATCAACAAGCTAAAGAAGAAAATCCCATGATCATTTCAATATATGCAGAAAAAGCATTTAACAAAATCTAACACCTATTAATGATTTTTTTAAAAAATCTCAGCAAAGTAGAAATAGAGAGGAACTTCCTTAATTTGATTAAGAAAATCTAAAAAATACCCTATAGTTAACATCATACTTAATGCTGAGAAACTAGAAGCTTTCCACTAAGATCAGGTACAAGGTACAGATGTCCCTTCTCTCCACTCCTTTTCAATATCATATTGGAAGTCCTAGCTAATGCAATAAGACAAGGAAAGGAAATTTAAAGTATACAGAATGAAAAGGAAAAAAAAAAAAAAAACTATCTTTGTTCACATATGACATGATTATCTATGTAGAAAATCCTAACGAATCAACAACAAAAAAATTTCCTGGAAAGAGTAAGTGATTATAACAAGGTTGCAGGTTATAAAGTTAATATACAAAAATTAATCACTTTCCCATATGCCAGCAATTTGAAATTAAAAACACAACAGCACTTATATTAGCACTCAAAAAGTTGAAATACTTAGGTATAAGTCTAATAAAATATGCACAAGCTCTATATGAGAAAAACTACAAAACTCTGATAATAGAAATTAAAGAGCTAAATAAGTGGAAAGATATCCCTGTTCATGGATAAAAAGACTTAATGCCAAGATGCAAGTTTTCCCCAACTTAAGTATAAATGCAATGCAATTCCAATCAAAATCCCAGAAAGTTACTTTATGGATATCGACAAACTGATTCTAAAATTTATATGGAGAGTCAAAATACCCATAATAACCAACATAACATTAAAGGAGAAGACCAAAGTTGGAGGACTAACACTTCGCAACTTCAAGGCTTACGATAAAGCTATAGTAGTCAAGACAGTGTGGTATTGGTGAAAGAATAGACAAATAGATCAATGGAACAGAATAGAGAATCCAGAATTAGAGCTACATAAATTTGGTCAACTGATCATTGACAAAGAAGAAGAGGCAATACAATGGAGAAAATCTAGACTTTTCAACAAATGCTGGTGAAACAACTGGATGTCCACATGCAAAAAGAAAATGAATATAGACACAGACCTTACACCTTTCACAAAAATTAACTCACAGACCTAAGTGTAAAATACAAAACTATAAAACTCCTAGAAGATAACATAAAAGATCTAGATAACATTAGGTTTGGCAATTACTTTTTAGAAACAACACTAAAGGCACAATTTCTGAAAGAAATAACTGATAAGCTGAATTTCATTAAAATATACATGTATATGTATAATGGAATCATTTTGCTGTACACCTGAAATTAACACAACATTGTTAATCAAGTATACTTCAATATAAAATAAAAATTTTTAAAAAAAACTTCTGTTCTGTGAAAGATACTGTAAAGAGAATGAAAAGACAAGCCACAGACTTGGAGGAAATATTTGCAAAAGACATATCTGATAAAGAATTTGTAACCAAAATATAAAAAGAACTCGTACATCTCAACAATAAGAAAACAAACATCCTGACTAAAGAATGGGTCAAAGACACCAAAAATGATAAAGAGATGGCAAATAACTTGAAAAGATGCTCAACCTCATATGTCATTAAGGAATTGCAAATTAAAACAATAATGAGACAACACTACACATCTATTAGAATGGTCAAAATCCAAAGCACTAGAAACACCAAAAGCTGACAAGGACGTGGAACAGTAGGAGCTCTTATGCCTTGCTGGTGTGCGTGCGAAATGGCAAAACCACTTTAGAAATTCTCAAGACTGTATTACTTATGACAGTGTGATCTTGGTATAGTGATAGACAAGGAAAACTGATGAAATACCATAGAAAACCCAGGAATAAGTCCACATGAATAAGAAAATCTGACATATGTTCAAGAAGGCATTAATCTAATAAGGAATGGATAGGCTATTTAATAAGTGGTGCTAGGAAAACTGATTGTCCACATGAAAAAGCAAATCAAATAAAATCAGATCATCGCACAATATACTAAATCCAATTCTACTTGTCCTTGTAAATTTACAGTAAGACAATAAGTAAATTTCTTAAGACACAAAAGTACAAATCCCAGAATTAAAAATTAATAAAGTTAATCACATTAAAATGATAAACACATAAAACAGATGCTTTCATAAACAAAGTTAAAAGACAAAACAGACTGAGAAAAGACACTTGCAATGCATGTAACTGGCAAAAGATGAGAATTCCTACAAATCCTATGAAGAAAAGAATTCTTACAAATCTCACTAATCTGGTGCGAAAAAATGGCAAAAGATGTAAATAGTCTCTTTACAGAAGATAAAGCCCGAATTTCTAATAAATATGTGCAATGATTCTCAATTGAACCTCAACAGTAATCAAAGAGATGCAAATATAACCTTGGCAAAAGTTTTCAAGTAAAACCATGCGGAGATATTGAGATATCTGAAGAAATAAATTTGTTCAGCCACATTGGAGAATAAATTTTACTAAATTTGTTGCAAATGTGCTTACCTGCAGTCCAGCAATAACACTTCTAAGTATGTATCCTTAAGAAACTCTTATACACGTACACAAGGAAATATACACAACAATGTCCATTATGAGATTATCTATACTAGCAAATGTCTTAAAACAATTTAAATGTCCATCATGGTGGATAAATATATTATGGTATATTCATAAAATGATATGCAAGGGAATTCTATATGTCCAATCAGCAGAGTGAATGTTAAGAGTCATAAAGAATAAACAAAACTCTCCCTTGGCAGCTAAAACTGAGACTACAAATAACAAGATATCAATAGTAAGTCAGTAAAGCCCTCACATTTGCTGATCACATCTGCCCTTGTGGTATTTGAAATGTGCTCTTCCAAGGGCCCCTGTGAACATGTCAGAAAGAATAAAGTAAAAGTCAGGTCAGCACTTCGGAATCTCTGATATAAATGCTCCAGATTAAGGCATGATTGCTAATTAAAGAGTTTAGTTCTTGCATTGCCTTCTTTAAACCTTGACTTTATTGTTTTTTAAAGTTCCAACTCATTACGTCCCTTATGCCACCAAATGTCTTCTTTCTTAATACAATTAAGCATAGACAATATATATCCTATTTACTGAATTATTGCCCTGTAAGACTCTGTTAGCCCTATGGCTGATTCTAATACTAGAATAAGGAAATGCACTCATGAAGGAATATAAAAGACTTTGTTCCACTTATAGCCATTTCTTTGCCTGGGAGAGGACTTACTTCACACAACTGACTTGCATTCATTCCTAAGTTTAGACACAGATAATCTTTTATTTTTTGTGACTAAAAGAAAATAGCTTGTTTTCTTTCCATTGGGAATAAGTCATCTTAAAACTATACCCAAGAACAGTAACTACAAATTATAAGTTATTCCCTTTCTTGCTCTCTCTCTACCTCTCTGTCTCTGTCTCTGTCTCTCTCTCCTTAGTACTGCCGACCTTCTGTTATGACTTTTAAGTTAACACTTGTTGAGTAGAGCACAGAGTGCCACATGGTGACCCAGGGTTCAACAACAAACTACAAGAGAAATTAAAATAACTGAAGCAGAGGAGTTTGTTAATCACAGGTCCTGGAGGGGGTACACTGAACGTCACACAGGGAGGTCAAGGCAGAGTGCAGACAGAGAGGCAGGCCCTGGAGCACAAGCCTATATTAGGGTCCATGGGTGGAGTGCTTTGGGGTTCCCAGGCTGGGGCGGATTGCTCAACTTAAATCAAAAGAGTGGGGTTTTATCTAAGGAGCCTATAAGGCATATAGACACTGGGAGGCAGTGGAGACTGTTCATCACAAGGGCTGTTGGGGGAGTCATATTAGGAACTTACATCTGCTCGTGACTCTGTGAGCTGTTATCTAGGGCATGTACTTGCACGAAGGGCTAGAGTCAGTTTAAGGTCCTTGCAGGCCAGAACCCAGTCATATATCCCCAACCTAACTACAATGGAGGCTGTGCAATATGGCCTTTTTATGTGTCCAAGAAGAGGAAGAAGGATTGGTGAGCACTTAAGAAGACTCTGACACACTATCTTCTGATGAGACCAATAAGGAATATTCTACTCACTGGTACATGCAGTAAAAGTTCCTGATAAATTGGCCAGCAGTCTTCTCTTTGTTTCTACCCAGCAAAAATCTGGAGGCTCAGCTGGGTTAAGTCTAAGGCTACCTATATCTAGAAGTTGCCTGAAGGTTCAGCACACCCAGAATTATGAGATCAATCTTGGTTCCTCTCGAGTTAATTTTAGGAATCCAGGTCACTAAGTTATCATCAAGAAGTTAAGTGTTCTCTTACTACAGCTGTGCTCTTGTGCCTGTTTAAAATGGTGGGCCCAGGAGACAGACTGCCTGGATTGCATTCTGGATTGCTACCTATGCCCTCTGGCCAAGTTACCTCACTTTCCTTCTCTGTAAAATTAGAATGATATATATACTTAACTCCCTAGAAGTTTGTGAAAAATAAATTTGAAAACCTGTGAAAAGTACTTAGCACAGCATCTAGCTCCTCAGCCATTATTATTATCATTATCATCAATATTTACCTATGTAAATTATACAGTAATTGGGTCCTTGTCCTATTTGCCCAGAATCTGAATGACTCTCAATCTTTGGGTACATCCAGGAAAGGCAGTCTCTAGCTTTGGGAGTGGGAACAGGTCAGGGAGATAGTTCAGAGAGTGAGACCATGAGATAAACTGTGAGTGAGTAGGGCCCTGAAAATGAGAAATCTCGGACTCCCTAAGCCAAAAGCCCATGAACAAGAGTGAGTCAAAAGAAGACAGTCCAGCATCAAGGCCGGTATTCTGTTAGATTCCAGTATCCAAAGAATCACCACTGAGCCTAGGTGGGTCAGGATTGAACAGAATCAAGAGAAAGGCAATCTGTGGCCAAGTTGGGTCAGATATCCAAAGACGTACAGGCACCATGACCCTGTTCCAGTAGTTTGAGTGGGTAGAACCAAAAAAGGGGAAACAGTGGCTGCTAGAAGTGACAACAACAACAGAAATAAAACACTTGTACAAGATTAGAAACAATTTTGCTGAGGCTGTCTTTTATTCATATTTGACGTGCTGCACTTTTCTTCTGAAAATCTTTGCCCTAGTCTGTCATTTCACTTCTCCAAGGGCCTGCCTAGTTCTGATCAGTAATCTTACCTCTCCTCCTCAGTCTCTGAGATTATCTCCCTCTAAGACTGCCACATCTCCCTGGTGTCCATTATACCTGGACCTCAACCTGTTTACATTCTAGATCTATCACCTCTGGTTCCAATCATCCAGTGGCTTACCTATTTGATTATGTACCAAAATTTAGTTTTAACACCTACTTTCTGGCCCTTGAAAATTCTGTTAATTTATCAGATCCTAAACGTTCAGAGTTTAGCTAGTCCTACTACATTTCAAGTCCTGATCCTGCCTCTACTCATGTTTGGGAAATCCTCTCCGTAAGGAAGACTAAATTCAAGTTAGTCTTTAAAGAATTACGCTCAGGACTTCCCCGGCAGTCCAGTGGTTAAGACTTCTCCTTCCAATGGCGGGGGTGCGGGTTCTATCCCCGGATGGGGAGCTAAGATCCCACATGCCTCATGGCCAAAAAACATAAACAACAGAAGCAATGTTGTAACAAATTCAATAAACACTTTAAAAATGGTCCACATCAAAAAAAACTTTAAAAAAAATTTAAAAATAAAGACATCACATTATATTAAAGTTACATCAAGAACTCAATCCATCAACTTTTCTCTTTTTGAAGTTTACTAGATTTGTTTTAAATTTGAGTTGAAGTTTCTTTTAAATTCTCTGGCATCTCCAAAAATAAATATTGGCATTTCCGCGTTAAAGAAGTCTTCACATTAAACACTTGTTTTCATATTTCGAATCAGTGGGTTTCAAATTAGTTCTGGGTTCCCTGTGTAACCATTTCCCATGTTCATTGCTTACATCCCAAGCAAAAACTGTTTTCTCTCCCCAGGCAGCCTGGTGATGTGCCATTTGAAAGGAAATAATGCTATTTGAAGCATTATGAGCAACTGTGATTGGTTTTAAAGAGCTCCTTCTACCCATTTCCAGCATGACTCAGAGAGAGAATAATATGTTTGCTCCTTGTGTCCAGGTTAAAACAAGACTTCCTTCCTTCAGAGTTTTGGGACAAGGAGGGGGCCTATGCTCAGCAAGTTACTTCTTTGAGTAATACTTTCTTAATCAAGATTTCTCCTATTTCCTTTTGGAAATAGTTTACTAAACATTTTAATCTACCTAATTAGAGACCAGACAAACTGCTTTGGTAAAAGGTACCTATGCCTTTGCACATGACATATCTTGTCTTTTTCCTCCACTTTGCTGCTTATAAGATTTGAATCTCCCCACAGCCTCTAACATTAAAGTGCATTTTCAGGATAATGAATAGAGATGAGGCCAAATATGTATTCCCAGTTGAATTTAGATTACACTGAAATCTAAAATTCTCCATGAAGAAGAGTGAAATGCAGGAGAAACTTTGAGATTTTAGATTTCTTTATAAATGAATATAATTAATAACAAAACAAATTAATTTTCCTTGGCTCAGATTTTTGATGCTATGATTTTACTCTTGGAACACAATGCGTTTATTTTGGAATCATAATTTTTTATTTAGGAGTTGAAGATATAGAATTCTTAAACTTGACAATAGATTAACATTTATTTTAGGCTTCAGGATAGAGTTGTTATTCTCTAAAAGCAAAGAATAAACTATATTAATCTTATATTAAAGCTAAGTCTCCAACTTACTCCCCAAACAGAGAAAAGCACCATGTCTGCATTTCAATTTAAATTAGTATCTTTTCATTTAAATAAATTAAATATAATTTTACTTATGCATACACTTGGTGATAGAAGTATAAATTAGTATTACCTCCAAAGAGAACAATTTGGCATTATATATCAAGATTAAAAATTCCCACATCCTTTGAGCCTGAAGTTTCATTTTTAGGAATTTTCCCTAAAGATACACTGGCTCATGGATTAATTAATGTATGTACTAGAATGTTTATGGCAGCAGAGCCTGTAATAGCAAAAGACTGGACACAACTTAAAGGTCTATCAAGAGGAGACTTGCTAAATAAATTTTAAGTACATGCAGTAGAATAAAATATAGCTATAAAAGCTAAAGTATGCATTCATTAAGCAAGTTTAAGTATTTATCATGCATCTACTACATTCCAAGCACTCTACTAGGCACTGGAGATGCATGCAGTAAATAAAATAGTTGAAAATGCTTACTCTCATGTAGTTAATATTCTAGTTGGATGTCAGAAGCAATAAACAAATAAATGATGATGATTAGTTTGTTTTTGGAAAAAAAGTAAGGAAGATAGGGAGTGTGGAGTGTTGAACTACATTTAAAATGAAATATCTTTAGTACTAATATGGAATAATTTCTAATTTATATTATTAAGTGAAAGAAGTAAGGTACAAAATAGTATATAAAACACACACGCATTTACACAACCAGAGAGTATTTGCTTTATAAAATACCTCTAAAAGATACTAAGAAACTGGCAACATTAGTTATTGCCACAGAGGAATACTGGGTGAACAAGGGCAAGAGGTAAAAATTTCATTTTGTACTTTAAAATTTTGCGCCATGTGATGTATTTATTTTAAAAATTAAATAAAGGGTTGGTACAAAAAATAGGTTTGAATTTCCATATACTCCTGAAGTCCTAATACCTGAAGAATCAATTTACATCCTTGGGAAGTATGAATGGTTTGCCGTTTTTGATAAAGTATTTCTGATTGTAAATATCTTAATGATATAAAAAGAATTTCTCACACTTTTTCTGGAAGTCTGTTCTCAAAATGACTTCATCTGCTCATACCCTTGTTCCAAAAGGTAAAAGAATGAAATAAAAGGGCAAGGATGAGGACTTACATTTTTCTCACAAGCTCTTTGCCTAACACCGAAGGTAACTTGAGTCAGCACTGTCATTGACACTTTAAAGATAGATTCAAAATGTTAATGGCTCTACCCCAATTGTATGATACACTTGAGAATTTGAATAATTTATAAGTAATATGAAAGTGATTTTTAAGAGCCGCTATAGGGCACAGGCCTCTCATGAACCAGAGCTCAGGGAATTTAAAATCCCCTAGACACTTCCGGAGTGATTACAGGCTGGGAAAAAATAAGACTCCTTAGGCTGTGTTTCCCCTAAAATTAAACAACATTTACATTCTGTTCTTTTTGTTTCCATTTCTTCTGAGACCAATTTTCTCCCCCTTTATTCTATCCCTGCCATTCTTAAATCTGAAGTCTTCCAAGGTCTTGAATCTGTGATAGATTCCTGGTGAGAATGAGGTTAAGCCATGAAATTCTGCTTTGCTTCACCAGTGACCTATGTGGTACCTTTTTTCTTAGCCATTTAATACTCCACTTCTCTTCTCAATCCTTAATAAGCTCAGCAAGTGCCCCCTCAATGCCTTTCAGATGTAGGGAAGTATAACTCATTGTAACCGATATTTGATTAAACTTTCCAGCTTATGAAGCTTCACAAAATAGTTTTTCCTTTGGCTGTTCAGGACTGTGCAAACAAAATCACAGAAATAAAACTGGAGGGAAATTTATCACTCAGTACAAAACGAGGCCAATTTCTCATGTAAGAAGCTTAGAAGTCTCCACTTTGTCATAACAACAAGTAAAAGCTGAAAAGACTGAAAGACCAACAACTCTTCTTGGATCCATAAGAGAGGGGAAGCCACAGTGTAAACCTCAACCCCCAAAATTGGAGAGACAGACGCAGGGAGGCATAGCTTACTGACACAGAGACTCACAAGTAGAAACTTCCAGGAGAACCAGTGACAGGTACATCATGTTTGGCTATCAAGAAAAAAACACAAGGCATATCAAAAGGCAAAATACACAATTTGAAGAGACAGAGCAAGCATCAGAACCAGACATGGCAGAGATATTGGAATTATCAGACCAGGAATTAAAACAACTGGATCACACTAAGGGCTCTAATGGATACATTAGACAGCATGCAAGAACAGGTGGGCAATGTAAACAGAAAGGTGGAAATCCTAAGGGAAAAAATAAATAAATAAATAAATGTTAGAGATTAAAAACACTGTAAAAGAAATAAAGAATGCTTGAAAGGCTTTATTAGTAGACTGGAAGGACTGAAGAAAGAATCTCAGTTAGAGGACATGTCAATAGAATCCTTGAAAAACCAAAAAAGCAAAGAGAATGAAGACTGAAAAACAGAAAAGAATATCCAATAATGGTGGGACAACTACAAAAGGTGGAACATATATACAATGAGGATACCAGAGAAGTGTAACAGAAAGGAATAGAAGAAATACTTGAAACAATAATGACTGAGAATTTTCCCAAATAATAGATCCAGGAAGACCAGAGAACACCAAGCACGAAAAATACCCCTCCCCCCAAATTAAAAAATTACACCTAGGCATATCATCAAACTAAAGAAAATCAAAGATAAAGAAAAAAAAAATCCTGAAAGAAGCCAGAGGAATGAAACATATTTCCTATAGGGAATAAAAGGATAAGAATTACATCCAACTTCTCCTTAGGAATGATGCAAGCAAGAAATGAATGGAGTGAAATATTTAAAGTGTTGAGAGAAAAAAAAAATCAACTTATAATTCTGTACCCTGTATCCTTCAAAAGTGATGGAGAAATAAAACTTTCTCAGACAAACAAAAATTGAGAGAATTTGCTGCCACTGGACCTGGCTTGCAAGAAAAATTCTTTAGAGGGAAGGAAAATAATATAGGTCAGAAACTCTGGTCTACATAAAGTAAGGAAGAGCATTAATGAAGGAATACGTGAAGGTAAAATAAGAACTTTTATTTTTCTTATTCTTAATTGATCTAACAGACAACAGTTCGTTCAAAAGAATAGTACCAACAATGTACTCAATTACGTATGCTTGAGTACATATGTATATATGCACAGGTTTCTGAACGCTTATACGTAAGTGAAACAAATGACAGCAATGATACAAGGGACAGAAAAGAGGAATAGGATTTTTTTGTTATTACAATGTACTCACACTACCTGTCAAGTGGTATAGAATTATTTGAAAGTGAACCTGGATTAGCTGTAAATGTATACTGCAAACTCTAGGCCAACAATAAAAAAAGTAAAACAAATATAACTTACTTCCTAAGAAAAGAGAGAAAATGGAATCATGTAAAATACTCAGTTGAAACCACAAAAGGCAGTGCAAGTTGAGTAAACTGAGGTCTAGAGAAGGCGCAAAATGGTTTGCTCAGGAATTCACAGGGAGATGCTGAGCCAGGGCTAGAACCAAATGTCGCCTCCAGTTCAGTGACTTTCAGATGTAAATAAATTCTCAGCCTCATTATATATCTCTCCCCAGCTCTACTGCATTCTTCTCAAAGGAAACGTAAATTACCTGGCTAGTTCTTTTGATCTTGGTTGTCTATGAATTACCTAATTTCATAAATTTGGTCATTTAAGTCTCTGTGGATTAATGCAGCCACTGATATATTGGGAAGTCTATAATCAAAGACAACTACTACCATTGCCTATGGTTCTAGTTGGTGAAAAGTTGGCTTGATTTATGCTTTACCAGACATCAGCCATGATTTCTAGCCCTCGCTGGAAGGTAGGGAAGGAGTACCATCATTATTTTACCTTGAAGTTAGCAGGGCATCCAAAACTTAATCAACCTTCACATGCATGTGAACAGTTTTTAACCTCAGTGATATCTGAATATTGATTTAGGTCAGCTGCCCCAGAAGATGACAACAGAGCAGGGTGTGACAGTGATTCAGTACAGAAGGGCTCCCAAGAGAAACCTGGGAAGGAACGAGGGATGTGCGGCAACAAGCAAGGGCACAACTTCAGACAAAGTCTCAACCTCAGCCTCATCCTGTAGGGGAGCTCTGGGGTCTAAATTCTACCTTGGGGTTGTTCCCAACTTGAGGCAAATTTGCTGAGCTTCCACGACCGGTGCCAGACCAGCTTTGGTAAGAGCCATCCTTGAGGACATGCCAACCCCATGGATGCTGGCGGGCACCATGGTATTAGTAGCGCTAGGACAGTCCTCCAGAGAGAGTCACAGGGGCCAGCCTCTAAGGCCAAGCATGCTGAAAGCAGGGGAAGGACACGCAGAAAGAGACAGAGGGATCTGAGGCGACCTGCTGGGGTACCGCCAGCCTCTGCTTCACATATCATTACACTACCCTTCCTAAATAGAAAGGATAAAAATATGATTAATCCCTGACACCTATTATCCAAAGCCAAATCTTTCCTTGGGAACAAAGGTGCTGATGATATTTGCTTTTTATTTAGGACAAAGGCTCAATACTGTCACCAGCAAAGCCCATTAACAATTCCCAGGGGGCTTCCCTGGTGGCGCAGTGGTTGAGAGTCTGCCTGCCAATGCATGGGACACGGGTTCGAGCCCTGGTCTGGGAAGATCCCACATGCCGCGGAGCAACTGGGCCCGTGAGCCACAACTACTGAGCCTGCGCGTCTGGAGCCTGTGCTCCGCAACAAGAGAGGCCGTGATAGTGAGAAGCCCGCGCACCGCGACGAAGAGGCGCCCCCGCTTGCCGCAACTAGAGAAAGCCCTTGCGCAGAAACGAAGACCCAACGCAGCTAAAAATAAATAAATAAATAATAATAATAATAATAAAAAACAATTCCCAGGGAACAAAAAAAAATAGAATTTGGGTAATAAAATAAAGCCTAACCTTTTTTTTTTTTTTTCCTTTGTGCTTCGTCTAGTTTCACTTGCTCAGCGGGGGCCATGTGAAGAGACCCCGCACCCGGCACTTAAGACCAGAACTCGTAGAGTGAAAGAGATGCGCCCGACACGGCAGCTCGGCGCCACAGGCAGAAATGCCGCTCCTGACGCTGCAATCCAAGATGGCGGCTGCGGGCTGTGTGCGCAGACGCTGCACCGCTCCCTGCAGTCTGGAGTGGGAGCAGCGCGGTGCCTACCCCGCTAGAGCTCCGCCCCGTTCCTGCTGAACTCTGCCCCCGCCCACTCTTGAGACCCCTATAAAGCAGTCCCGCCCATGACCTTTCCAGGAGAGCCTGTGCTCTAGAGCCCGAGCTCGCGCCTTCCCATTCTTTGATCAGAGAATAAAGCTTTCCTTTGCTTCTGAACTTGGTGTCGTTACATTGACTCAAGCTACACTCCGCAGAAACACCCTCGTTGGAGCCTGACCCGAAAGGGTGGGTAACAATACCACCATATACAAATATTTTTTTCTAGAATGCGTACATATATTTCTAGAATAAATATTATACATGTATTTTTAAAAGGCATTTGCATAAGTAAAACATAACTCTTATTCACAATCGTATTATTTCCTGTCCCCAAAATTTTCCCTGGAGATTCATTTCTCTCCCTTTCTATCTAGTCAACTCACTCAGGGTCCTGTTGACTTGATTAGAATTAGAGCATGCTGGGGCTCTTATTTTACATACCTTCCAATTTATAAAAAATAAATGGATAAGATGATCAATTTTCTCCTTTATCAGGCAAAAAGCAAAAAGCCATGTGAAAATCATACATTCACTTGGAGCACAGACACATGGATTAAATAAAAGGATGACTTTATTTTGTCTGAACTAAAAATCACATAAACCCAATATAACAATACTCATCATATGCTCATTGGAAGCTGTGTTGGCAGTTACATCTGCTTGACTAAAAGATCAAAATATGCAAACAAATAGTTACTTAAGGAATTCAGTTATTTCGTTAGACCAATTATCTCAGAACATGAGCCCTATGAGTGAAAAACAATACAGGGTATTCTTTGTTGGTGGAAAAGACTGAGAACACCTTTGCCCCTCTCCTACTCATCTCTTGGGTGGTTTAAGTATCTAAGACCGGTTATTAATTTATCAGTAATACTGGTCTCTGGATAAAAACGTAAGCAAAATCTCCCGTGGGCTTATTCTGGTGCTAACCATTCAACATCTTAAAATTCAGAGTTCCCACATTCTGTTGCAAAGTTTGTGTACTGCACAACTACACCAGGCTGCAGGGCTGAGGTGAGGGCTGAAATCCACCCACGTCCAGGATCCAAGCTGTAGCGTTCAGGGCAGTACCTACACGGAGAGGGTGCCTTTTCTTAATTAGCAAATGGCACCACAGAGGCTAATGGCAGGCCTGTTCATCTTATTAAACATATTTGACCAGGTATTTTTCTCTTTGAATCTGGAAGTTTAGCCTTCAGCCTAGAAATACTCTCAACAACCTAGATATCCAATTATGAACAATTAGTTATGTAATTTCCAAAATATTCCAAACTTGGTTTCAAGCTGTTGCCAGCTAAAGAATATCGCTCGCCATCTGGCTCTACAAGGATTGAGTCGTTAGCCACTGCAGTCGCTGACCTTCAACACCCCCTGAAAGGAGTTCAGGGAAGAGATCAGGAATGGGACCCTCAGTGCTCTGGGAAAACTGGCAAGACAGGCCTTCAAATAGTTAGATATTTTCAGAAGAAAATTTTTTATGAACCCAAACTCCCACACATAGAAAAGCACTAAAATCCTTAACTAAGACACCTGTTCCTCGTGACTAGCAGCAACTTTCTGCTGAGATGTGTGCTTGAGTGCATATACTCCCTTCACCAAAATCACATATATAATGACTTCCCCCCTACCTCTTCAGAGCAGTTCCTCAGAGCTACCTGAGAGGTTGTATCTGGGGCTATAGTCCTCAACAAGTCCCCAAATAAAACTGAAACTCATAGATCTCACATTGTGCATTTTTATCTCAATTGACATTACTGAGGGAAAATTGTGTGGCTTCACACACCCAGACACACATACAAAGATATGTTTATGTATAGGTGAAAATACACTTAGCCAGAAAACTGGTTCAGGTACAGGAAAAAAAACATATTCTTCTTATACGGGTTAGGTAATTGATCTTAACAACCACATTCCATATTAAGACATTTTATTACATAAAATGGAAATACAGTACTCTCAGGATCAGAGAAAAGACAGCCTTTGCAGATTCTATGATTTCCTTAAATACCCTCTTAGTAGCATCACTAGGATCTAACATTTGGATTTTACGACCCAAACAAAATTATCCCTTTAAGTTCCAAAATTAACCTAACTCTTTTGCCAGATATTTATGACTAGTGTTTTGTATTCATTAAACCCAAATGTCACAATGTATTTTTAATAAATAGATATAAATAATCTAATCCTTAAAATATCCAGGCTCTTCTTCTGTGTCCTCAGGGAGCTTATACAACGTCTTTCGTTATAAAATGTGGACAAGACAAGGCTGTCAAGTATCTACTTTTTCATTTTCCATTCTCTAATTTCTTTCAATTGTTTCATTTACTCAATTCTGTTCCCAAAATCAAAAATATCACATTTAGTCAAAATGCCCCCATTTGTTACCCAAAACTTAATTTTCCTTCTTTGATGGAAAAAATAATTCCATTGATTGTTACTCCATCTACTTTTGGAGAATTCTCAAAGGTTTAACTCTTTCATTTCTGACCACCATCCTTACCATCATCCAAATAACAGTCATTCAGTCAATTTCTCTCTCTCTTCCCACGCCCCTACCAAACACACAAAGACACACACACACACACACACAGAGGTGCTAGAAAAGAAATCTACTTCTCTGTTTGCTCTTGCAAAGACAGGACTAAGGTAATAGAAGTGCTGGTTATTAGAGGAAGACTTAGGTAGAGAATAGGATGATGCGATGAAGAAATAATCTGGAATCATATGTGAATTTTGAAAAGAAAGTATGATAGGAAAATAAATAATAAGTAATTAATATAACCTACCCTGTACCTTGCACTGGGCTATTTCCCATAGTAGATACAATAATAATATAGTCACATACCTAGATATCCTGCAGCTTGCTATCTACTAAGGGAAATAAGTAATAACACCTAAAATTATTAGAGAATGTTTTAGTGCTAACTAAAAGTCCAAACAGAATTCATAGATTCAGTGGTTTTCAGTGGATCAGGAAAGTATTTATGAATGCAAAGGGGCTTGAATTTAGTCTTCAAAGAAGTAATATTTTGATGGGTAGAAGAATGGAGAAAGCCATTCCTGGCAAAGAATACATCATAAGCAAAGTCTGGGGACGAGGAGTGAAGAAAACATGCTGGGCAGGGAGAGGGAGATGGAAAGGAGGAGACTGAACCAACAGAAACAGAGAGTACATTCTAGAATATAAGGTTGTACCGTTCAGATAAGAGGATACTGCACCCCATAATTGTCTGCTTATCCATCTTAAATTGGAATTAGAGTATCCTTATTTAAAACTACAGATTGACATTTTATTTCCTAATTGTTCTTTGATCGAATGGCCAACCTCCAGGACAGTCTGAAATTGCCAATTGCTCAGAGAGAAAGATAGAGAAAAAAATACGTTAATTAAGCCAGTCCTCATTTCAAAATAGAATTTTTCAAAATGCAGAATCTATTTAAAACTACAAACATGAAGCAATCATTCTTCTCACTTTACTCAAAGGACAATAGCCATCCTGAGTGAGAAAAGGCACAAGTATGCCAGCATGCTAATTGTGGAGGTCATGAACACCACTACTTCTTCAGAGAGTTAAGAACCCACTCCTGTGCTAAACTGTATTCTATAGAGCACAAATCAAATTATGAGATTCACGTACAGCAAGCTGGATGCCTCTCATCCCTGGGGGAAACCAGAGATAGACTCAATTGCATAATCCCAAAGGCCTGCCTATGTGAACCTATTAAAAGTAGAGCTCCATCCTTTGCCCTCTGACTACAAATTCAATTTCTGTCTCCACACTTCAACATTAGTCTCTTTGCCCCCTCCAAAAGTGTGAAGCAAAGAAGTTATTCCCACTGTGCATACCTTTCTGGAGCTGATCCAGGGACAAGATGACATTTGCTCTGTATTAGTCTCCAGGTTATTGACAACGACTTCTCTATCTTGTGTGAGCTTGAATAAAACCACCACACATGAAATATTGATGCTAATGATAACTATGGAGACACCTGGCATTTACTCTCCAGTCCTTTGACATTCATGTTTCCACTTTGATTTTCTTGGCTCACACTCAAAGCTAGATTTTCTTCATGGCACCCTGCCTGGCAGTAGAACCCTGTCTGACCTGTTAGAGTGACCCTGTGCTCTGAAGAAACATTTGCAGGGAGTTGAATCAAAGTAAGAGATAAAATATGATCCTTGAAAAACCTGCCTCCACTGCAGGAACCTTCAGTAGAGGGGATCCCATGCAGATGGGTTCTGTGCTGCATGGTGTTTATGTGTGCCACCTCCTGGAATGCACAAAATGCACGATCTGAGATTTAACATGACATCATCCCAGTTCCAAAAAACACATGAAATCTGACAAACTTGTAATACGATCAGAATAAACAGCACCCACCTTTGCTGTTTTTACAACTATTTAAATTTCAAAGATGTCTTTTATTTTTTTCCCTTAGGAGGGGTATGATTTTTTTAATGTGTTGGTTCTATAAAGTTTTGTAGAAATAGTGCCTGGATTATGACCAGGATAGAATTAAAACGTATGTAAAAAACCATGGTTTTGTGAACTAAATCAGAGAGAAAAGGACTTCACTAGTGAGCTAAATAACAGATGGAATTAAATGTAGTAATGATAGCAAAGAAAAACATAAAAAATATACATAAAAAACATAAAAAATAAAAAGTAGAATTATCACTTCATGAGTACTTTTTTTCTTATTGATATGTTTTTCAAGGAATGCTGCAGTCAGTAATAAATGATCTGAGAAAACATTTCTCTGAAATTTATTTGAATTGCAAGCAAAGAGAAGTAGATGATAATAATTTTTTTTAATATCAGAATTTGTGCAGTTTAGTTTGTCTCCCTCCCGCACTATAACCAGCCTTTTCCATCTCTCTCTGTCCTGGTTTTGCCCTGGGGGGCTAGCCTCCGGGCAATGCATCACCAGGCTTCTTGCTTCTGGTGGGGTTCATCCTTTGAGGAGCAGGGTGCTGGAAGGCTAGAGGAAAGAACAGTCAGGATATTTCTTCCCCGACTCCTCTCTGTTTTGAGGCTGCACCTCTGGCAGTAGTTGCATCCTTCATACACATCAGTTATACCCCTACCTGGTGGCCTGGCCTCCAGAGTCCCAGCACTCCTCAGTCTCTGGCAAATATGTTTTCACCTCTTTCCTTCAAACCTTGGTAGAAGTTTCCCACTATTGCTAGTGCCTGGGTACCTCATACCATTTGCTTGCTCAAACTCTGAAAGTAGTCCTCTCACTGCAGTCTCTTTATGTGAACCATCTGGGGCAAATTCTGTACCCTGCCGGAAACTTGACTAATAAGCCATCAGGGAAGGTTAGAGCTTGAAGATATTCTGGGAAGGGAAACCAATGTCTTCAATTTAAGAACAAGGGACCCTACGTTCTGTGAAGTAAAATGGCCCAAGTTCTCACAACTAGCAACTAATCAAGCTGAATGAACTAGACCTACCCTTGAGGTCTCTGGATGAGGGGTCCAACTCACAGCTCCTTCCAGAGTTCCAGATCAGTCTCAGTGTTATTAGCTTATAAAAGGGAGAGGAAAATAAAGTATGTAAATTAGATTTTAATGCAGATTTTATGTGTAAATTAATTTTGTATTTATCAATATGTACCAGGAAGGACTTTGACATGTATATGAAATCAGAAAGAAGGTTACTCATGACACAGAGCAAAGGGTTTCCTTTTCGCCTTCATACCTTTTGTGGTAATGTTACATTTCAGCATTCTAATTTTTCTACTGCAAGTATAACACATTTTTAAATGACTTCAATACCTAAACTACCACATATACTAATTTACTGATATGTGTAGTAAAATGTTTGGAAATGTAGTGATATGCCTTGTGAATATAATTGAAGGGAATGGGGAGGAAGAATTTTTCTCAAATGGACTCAAGAGGGAATTGAGGCAAAGCAATCTACTGATTCAGTGCAATCCCTATCAAATTACCCATGGCATTTTTCACAGAATTAGAACAAAAAATTTTACAATTTGTATGGAAACATAAAAAGACCCCAAATAGCCAAGGCAATCTTGAGAAAGCAAAACGGAGCTGGAGGAATCAGGCTCCTTGAATTCAGACTATACTGCAAGGCTACAGTAATCAAGACAATATGGTACTGGCACAAAAACAGAAATATAAATCAATGGAAAAGGATAGAAAGCCCAGAGGTAAACCGACACACCTGTGGTCACCTAAAATATGACAAAGGAGGCAAGAATATACAATGGAGAAAAGACAGTCTCTTCGATAAGTGGTGCTGGGAACACTGGACAGCTACATGTAAAAGAATAAAGTTAGAACACTCCCTAACACCATACACAAAAATAAACTCAAAATGGATTAAAGACCTAAATGTAAGACTGGACACTATAAAACTCTTAGAGGAAAAGATAGGAAGAACACTGTTTGACATAAATCACAGCAAGATCTTTTTTGACCCACCTCCAAGAGTAATGGAAATAAAAACAAAAATAAACAAATGAGACCTCATGAAACTTAAAAGCTTTTGCACAGCAAAGAAAACCATAAATGAGATGAAAAGACAACCCTCAGAATGGGAGAAAATATTTGCAAACAAAGCAACTGACAAGAGATTAATCTCCAAATTATACAAGCAGCTCATGCAGCTCAATATCAAAAAACAAACAACCCAATCCAAAATGGTTGGAAGACCTAAGTAGACATTTCTCCAAAGAAGACATACAGAGGGCTAACAAACACATAAAAATATGCTCAACATCACTAATTATTAGAGAAATGCAGACCAAAATCACAATGAGGTATCACCTCACACCAGTCAGAATGGCCATCATAAAATATCTACAAACAATAAATGCTAGAGAGGGTGTGGGGAAAAGGGAACCCTCTTGCACTGTTGGTGGGAATGTAAATTGATACAGCCACTATGGAGAACAGTATGGAGGTTCCTTAGAAAACTAAAAATAGAACTACCATATGACCCAGCAAACCCACTACTGGGCATACACCCTGAGAAAACCATAATTCAAAAAAACAGATGCACAACAATGTTCATTGCAGCACTATTTACAATAGCCAGGATATAGAAGCAACCTAAATGTCCAGTGAGAGATGAATGGTTAAAGAAGATGTGGTATATACATACAATGGAATATTACTCAGCCATAAAAAGGAATGAAGGAAGACCTTCAAGATGGAGGAGGAGACTTATTTGTAGTGAGGTGGATGGACCTAGAGGCTGTCATACAGAGAGAAGTAAGCCAGAAAGAGAAAAACAAATACCGTATGCTAATACATATATATGGAATCTTAAAAAAAAAAAAAAGGTTCTGAAGAACTTAGGGGCAGGACAGGAATAAAGACTCAGATGTAGAAAAAGGACTTGAGGACACAGGGAGGTGAAAGGGTAAGCTGGGATGAAGTGAGAGAGTGGCATGGACATATATAAACTACCAAATGTAAAATAGATAGCCAGTGGGAAGCAGCCACATACCACAGGGAGATCAGCTTGGTGATTTATGACCACCTAGAGGGGTGGGATAGGGAGGGTAGGAGGGAAACGCAAGATGGAGGAGATATGGGGATATATGTATATGTATAGCTGATTCACTGTTATAAAGCAGAAACTAACACACCTTTGTAAAGCAATTATACTCCAATAAAGATGTTAAAAAAAAAAGATGGCGGAGGAGTAAGACGTGGAGATCACCTTCCTCTCTACAAATACATCAAAAACACATCAATATGTGGAACATCTCCTACACAACACCTACTGAACACTGGCAGAAGACCTCAGACTTCCCAAAAGGCAAGAAACCCTCCACGTACCTGGCCGTGTGGCTAACAGGGTTTGGTGCTCCGATCAGGTGTCAGGCCTGAGCCTCTGAGGTGGGAGAGCTGAGTTCAGGACATTGGACCAACAGAGAACTCGTGGCCCCATATAATATAAATAGGCGAGAGCTCTCCCAGAGGTCTCTGCCTCAATGCTAAGACCCAGCTCCACTCATCAACCAGCTAGCTCCATTGCCGGACACCGCATGATAAAAAACTAGCAAGACAGGAACACAACCCCACCATTAGCTGAGAGGCTGCCTAAAGTCATACTGAGTTCACAGACACCCCAAAACACACAACCGGATGTGGTCTGGCCCACCAGAAAGACAAGATCCAGCCTCATCCACCAGAACCCAGGCACCAGTCCCCTCCACCAGGAAGCCTACACAACCCACTGAGCCAACCTTACCAACTGGGGGCAGACACCAAAAACAACAGGAACTACGAACCTACAGTCTGCAAAAAGGAGACCCAAAACACAGAAAGTTAAGCAAAATGAGAAGACAGAGAAATATGCAGCAGATGAAAGAGAAAGGTAAAAACCCACCACAGCAAATAAATGAAGAGGAAATAGACAGTCTACCTGAAAAATAATTCAGAGTAATGATAGTAAAGATCCTCCAAAATCTTGGAAATAGAAAGTAGAAAATAAAAAAAAGTTTTAACAAGGATCTAGAAGAACTAAAGAACAAACAAACAATGATGAGCAACACAATAAATGAAATTAAAATTTTTCTAGAAGGAATTAATAGCTAAATAACTGAGGCAGAAGAACAGATAAGTGACCTGGAAGATAAAATAGTGGAAATAACTACCACAGAGAAGAATAAAGAAAAAAGAATGAAAAGAATTGAGGACAGTCTCAGAGACCTCTGGGACAAAATTAAACACACCAACATTCGAATTATAGGGGTCTCAGTAGAAGAGAAAAAGAAAGGGACTGAGAAAATATTTGAAGAGATTATAGTTGAAAACCTCCCTAATAGGGAAAGGAAATAGTCAGTCAAGTCCAGGAAGCGCAGAGAGTCCCATACAGGATAAATCCAAGGAGAAATATTCCAAGACACATATTAATCAAACTATCAAAAATTAAATACAAAGAAAAAATATTAAAAGCAGCAAGGGAAAAGCAACAAATAACATACAAGGGAATCCTGATAAGGTTAACAGCTGATCTTTCAGCAGAAACTCTGCAAGCCAGAAAGGAGTGGAAGTACATATTTAAAGTGATGAAAGGGAAAAACCTACAACCAAGATTACTGTACCCAGCAAGGATTTCATTCAGATTTGACAGAGAAATTAAAACCTTTACAGACAAGCAAAAGCTAAGAGAATTCATCACCACCAAACCAGCTTCACAACAAATGCTAAAGGAACTTCTCTAGGCAGGAAACACAAGAGAAGGAAAAGATCTACAATAACAAACCAAAACAATTAAGAAAATGGTAATAGGAAAATACATATCAATAATTACATTAAATGTAAACGGTTTAACTGCTCCAACCAAAAAATATACACTGGCTGAATGGATACAAAAACAAGACCCATATATATGCTGTCTACAAGAGACCCACTTCAGACCTAGGGACACATATGACTGAAAGTGAGGGGATGGAAAAAGTATTCCATGCAAATGGGAATCAAAAGAAAGCTGGAGTAGCAATTCTCATATCAGACAAAATAGACTTTAAAATAAAGAGTATTGCCGGGCATGGTGGCGCGGGCCTGTAATCCCAGCTTCCTGGGAGGCTGAGGTCGGCGGATCGTGGGTGCCCGGGGGTTCGGGACTACCGCGCTGTGTAGAGCGGGCGTCCGCCCCGGGCCTGGCACCAACATGGGGCTCCCGGGGGAGCCTGGGGATACCAGGTTGTCTAAGGAGGGGGGGACCCGGCCCAGGCCGGACACGGAGCAGGTCAAACTCCTCGTGCTGGGAGGCGGTGGGACCGCGCCTGCGAGCAGTGCCTGCAGTTCTGCCCGGACATCCGACGAGACCCGGTCTCTAAAAAAAGAAAGAAAAAAAAAATAAAGAGTATTACAAGAGTCAAAGAAGGACCCTACATAATGATCAAGGGATCAATCCAAGAAGAAGATATAACAATTGTGAATATTTATGCACCCAACATAGGAGCACCTCAATACATAAGGCAAATGCTAACAACCATAAAAGGGGAAATCAACAGTAACACAGTCATAGTAGGGGACTTTAACACCCTACTTTCACCAATGGACAGATCATTCAAAATGAAAATAAATGAGGAAACACAAGATTTAAATGATACATTAAGCAAGATGGACTTAATTGATATTTATAGGACATTCCATCCAAAAACAACAAAATACACTTTTTTCTCAAGTGCTTATGGAACAGTCCCCAGGATAGATCATATCTTGGGTCACAAATCAAGCCTTGGTAAATTTAAGAAAATTGAAATCGTATCAAGTATCTTTTCTGACCACAGTGCTATGAGACTAGATATCAATTACAGGGAAAAAACTGTAAAAAATACAAACAAATGGAGACTATACAATACGCTACTAAATGACTAAGAGATCACTGAAGAAATCAAAGGTAAATCAAAAAATACCTATGAAACAAATGACAATGAAAACAGGATGGCCCAAATCCTATGAGATGCAGCAAAAGCAGTTCTAAGAGAGAAGTTTATAGCAATACAAGCCTACTTCAAGAAACATGAAAAATCTCTTATAAACAGCCTAACCTTACACCTAAAGCAAATAGAGAAAGAAGAACCAAAAAACCCCCAAAGTTAGCAGAAGGAAAGAAATCATAAAGATCAGATCAAAAATAAATCCAAAAAAAATGAAGGAAACGATAGCAAAAATCAATAAAAGTAAAAGCTGGTTCTATGAGAAGATAAACAAAATTGATAAACCATTAGCCAGACTCATCAAGAAAAAAAGGGAGAAGACTCAAATCAGTAGAATTAGAAATGAAAAAGAAGTAACAGCTGACACTGCAGAAATACAAAGGATCATGAGATTACTACAAGCAACTATATGCCAATAAAATGGACAACCTGGAAGAAATGCACAAATTCTTAGAAAAGCATAACCTTCTGAGACTGAACCAGGAAGAAATAGAAAATATAAACAGACCAATCACAAGCACTGAAATTGAAACTGTGATTAAAAATCTCCCAACAAACAAAAGTCCAGGACCAGATGGCTTCCCAAGCAAATTCTTTCAAACATTTAGAGAAGAGCCAACACCTATCAATCTCAAACTCTTCCAAAATATAGCAGTAGGAGGAACACTCCTAAACTCATTCTGCAAGGCCACCATCACCCTGATACCAAAACCAGACAAAGATGTCACAAAGAAAGAAAACTGCAGGCCAATATCACTGATGAACATAGATGCAAAAATCCTCAACAAAATACTAGCAAACAGAATCCAACAGCACATTAAAAGGATCATACTTCATGATCAAGTGGGGTTTACCCATGGAATGCAAGGATTCTTCAATATATGCAAATCAATCAATGTGATACACCATATTAACAAATTGAAGGAGAAAAACCATATGATCATCTCAATAGTTGCAGAAAAAGCTTTCAACAAAATTCAACACCCATTTATGATAAAAACCCTCCAGAAAGTAGGCATAGAGGGAACCTACCTCAACATAATAAAGGCCATATATGACAACCCCGCAGCCAACATCGTTCTCAATGGTGAAAAACTTAAACCATTTCCACTAAGATCAGGAACAAGACAAGGTTGCCCACTCTCATCACTATTATTCAACATAGTTTTGAAAGTTGTAGCCACAGCAATCAGAGAAAAAAAGAAATAAAAAGAATCCAAATCAGAAAGAAGAAGTAAAACTGTCACTGAAGATGGCATGATAGTATACATAGAGAATACTAAAGATGCTACCAGGAAACTACTAGAGCTAATCAATGAATTTGGTAAAGTAGCAGGACACAAAATTAATGCACAGAAATCTCTAGCATTCCTATACACTAATGATGAAAAATCTGAAAGAGAAATTAAGGAAACACTCCCATTTACCACTGCAACAAAAAGAATAAAATACCTAGGAATAAACCTACCTAAGGAGACAAAAGACCTGTATGCAGAAAACGATAAGACACTGATGAAAGAAATTAAAGATGATACAAACAGATGGAGAGATATACCATGTTCTTGGATTAGAGGAATCAATATTGTGAAATGACTCTACTACCCAAAGCAATCTACAGATTCAATGCAGTCCCTATCAAACTACCAAGGGCATTCTTCACAGAACTAGAACAAAAAATTTCACAATTTGTATGGAAACACAAAAGACCCCGAAGAGCCAAAGCAATCTTGAGAAAGAAAAACGGAGCTGGAGGAATCAGGCTCCTGGACTTCGGACTATACTACAGTGCTACAGTAATCAAAATAGTATGGTACTGGCACAAAAACAGAAATGTAGATCAATGGAACAGGATAGAAAACCCAGAGATAAACCCATGCACATATGGTCAGCTTATTTTTGGTAAAGGAGGCAAGAATATACAATGGAGAAAAGACAGTCTCTTTAATAAGTGGTGCTGCGAAAACTGGACAGCTACATGTAAAAGAATGAAATTAGAACACTCCCTAACACCATACACAAAAATAAACTCAAAATGGATTAAAGACCTAAATGTAAGGTCAGACACTATAAAACTCTTAGAGGAAAACATAGGCAGAACATTCTATGACATAAATCTCTACAAGGTCTTTTATTGACCCACCTCCTAGAGAAATGGAAATAAAACAAAAATAAACAAATGGCACCTAATGAGACTTAAAAGCTTTTGCACAGCAAAAGAAACCATAAACAAGACGAAAAGGCAACCCTCATTATGGGAGAAAATATTTGCAAACAAAGCACCTGACAAGAGATTAATCTCCAAAATACACAAGCAGCTCATGCAGCGCAATATCAAAAAAACGAACAACCAAATCCAAAAATGGGTGGAGCAATTATACTCCAGTAAAGATGTTTAAAAAAAAATGGGTGGAAGACCTAAATAGACATATCTCCAAAGAAGATATATAGATTGTCAACAAACACGTGAAAGGATACTCAACATCACTAATCATTAGAGAAATGCAAATCAAACTACAATGAGGTATCAGCTCGTACCAGTCAGAATGGCCATCATCAAAAAGTCTACAAACAATAAATGCTGGAGAGGGTGTGGAGAAATGGTAACCCTCTTGCACTGTTGGTGGGAATGTAAACTGATACAGCCACTATGGAGAACAGTATGGAGGTTCCTTAGAAAAGTAAAAATAAAACTACAGTATGACCCAACAATCCTACTACTGGGCATATACCCTGAGAAAACCATAATTCAAAAAAGTCACGTACCACAATGTTCATTGCAGCACTATTTACAATAGCTAGGACATGGAAGCAACCTAAGTGTCCATTGACAGATGAATGGATAAAGAAGATGTGGCACATATATACAATGGAATATACTCAGCCATAAAAAGAAACGAAATTGAGTTATTTGTAGTGAGGTGGATGGACCTAGAGTCTGTCATACAGAGTGAAGTAAGTCAGAAAGAGAAAAATATTGTATATTAATGCATATATAAGGAATCTAGAAAAATGGTACAAATGAACCTATTTGCAGGGCAGGAATAGAGATGCAGACCCTGGAGAATGGATGTGTGGACACAGTGGTGTGGTAGAGAGGTGGGATGAATTGGGAGATTGGGGTTGACATACATACACTACCATGTGTTAAATAGACAGCTAGTGGGAACCTGCTGTATAGCACAGAGAGCTCAGCTCAGTGCTCTGTGGTGACCTAGACAGGTGGATGGGGGGTGGGGGTGGGAGGGAGGTCCAAGAGGAAAGGAGATATATGTACACAGATAGCTGATTCACTTCATTGTACAGCAGAAACTAACACAACATTGTAAAGCAACTAGACCCCAATTTAAAAAAAAAAAGAAAAGACAAGAGGGAGAGTCAGACCATACAGTTCTTAGCTGCTAATGGACTGCAATTGGTCATAAATGATACTTAGGCTCAAAGATGGTTTTGGATTGGACATTATCTGTTTTGACCTTAAAAAATTCTTGGATAAGAGTGAAATGAAGTAAATCAAGTTTCTTCCTATGGATTGTGGAGCAAACACAAGGTTGCTAACACTTATCAGAAAAATAAAGTGATCTTTGTTTTATATACATTGCCTTTTAAAGAAAAAAAAAAGAGTGACTCGGGGCAGTCTTCAGGCCTGTGGTCTAGCCTCAGCCCCATCACTGGCTCCATAGCTTCTTTCTCTGGGTGTTAGTTTATATGTCTCCAAACAAAGGAAGGGCTCAGATAATTTATATTCTCTTTCATCTCCACTATTCAATAATTCTACAAAAGAGAAAATTAAGTCAAGAATGCCTCCTCCAGTTCCATCATTAATAAAATACAGAGAAAATTTTTCAAATAATTTTGACTTGCCTTTTTTATTTTTATTTTTTTAAATTTTACAAATACAAATGAAAGGATAAAATGTAATTACTATTTCCTCACTAATGCTGGATTTCCTGGGAAATAAAATGTTGAAAATGTAGTTCTTTTGTCTCCTAGCTAGTCTAATAAGAATATAATTGTAGAGAAATTTTTCTTAATGCTTTTAGGTAATTAACCACCTTCAGGATCTTCTAAGCGTTGTCTACAATTTCAAGGTTCTACAAATTAAGGCATCCATGTACTTCTGTTAAAAATTCCTTTTTTCAACATGCAAATAATTATACATTTTATGATCAAATTTCCATTTCTAATCTTTCCCCAATAGTCTTTTATAAGTGTTAAATAAATTGTTAATAATTGTGTGAAAATAGTGGTTAAATCCCAGTTTTATTACTGCCTACCTGAGTGAACTTGATCAAGTTACTTCATTCCTTGTGTCTTGGTTTCCTCATGTTTAAAACAGAATGGGGAATTCCCCAGTGGTCCAGTGATTAAGACTCTGAGCTTCCAACGCCAATGCCAGGGGCCTGGGTTCGATCCCTGGTCAGGGACCTAGGATCCTTCAAGCTGCACAGTGAAGCCAAAAAAAAAAAAAAAAAGCAGAATGAACATTTTGCTATTATGAAGAAAAATTAGATAATATAAGGAAAACTGCTCTGAATACAGTAAAGGGTTTATCTAAGGTAGTTACTGTTTCTGCTTTTGTTTTGTTTTTTAAGCACCTAACACAGTGCCTGACCAAGTTAGGTAATCAATAAATATTTGACAACGAATAGATGGTTGAATGAATAAATGATAGCCATTGCCCTTCAGTTTCTCTGTTGAGATTTAGATTGGTGCTACAAGAGCCCATATTTATCAATCTAGATCTTCCACTTGGAGGTTGTTCATTATCTTAGTTACCTATGTGCTGAAGACCATTATGTTAAAGATGCTAATGGATGTGTAGTACTACAAATCAATATTTTAAATACTGAAGTAGTTATAGCTTGAATTTTGGGGGCTAATAATCAATAATAATTTAATGTGTCATTATGAGAACACCTAACAGAGACACACAATAACCTCTCAGTAAAAGCACTTTCCCTTCTTCTTTCTTTATTTCTCTTCCCTAAAGAAGTCCACATTTTAGTAAATGCATCAGTCAGTAGAGTCTAACCTATACTGTGGTTAAAAAAGAAATCTCCAAAATTTCAGTGTGTTAAAACAACTAAGCTTTATTTCTTACGCATGATACATGTCTATTACTGGTCTCTAGGAGCTCTGCTCCTTGCCGTTATTCATGGGCCCAGGCTGATAGAGCAGGTATCATCTCAAACATGTCCAGTTGCTGTACCAGAGGGATACCGTTCTGGAGGGTCTCATATTGGCAACTAGATGCACAAGCCTGGAAGTGACATACCTCTTATCTGCTCACAACTCATTGGCCAGAACTAGTTACATGGCCCTACCCAATGACAAGGGCCTAGGAAGCACAATCTTACCACATCCCCAGAATGCAGAGAACCAGAAATACTTGGGAAGCTGCACTAACGACTTCCATAGAGACATAACGATTGTTTGGAACAACATAACCTACCCTTAATTCATTTAATCACTCAAAAATCCTGCTTCAAGCCAAGCAAAATTTTCCCTATGTTTATTCTAAAGAGAAAGAAGCAAGAGATTGGGGAGAGAGATGATAGGAAAAATGGGGAAAGGGAGAGAGAAGAGAAAGATAAAAATGTCAGGAAGAAAGCAGGGAGATAGAAAAAGAGCAAATCAAAGAAAATATAACTATTCCAGAATATTCATCATCAATGAAAGGTTATGTGCAGCTCTAACATTTTTAGAGACTCCAACTTCTCTTGGAAATTTCCAGAATTACTAAATTTTTTAGATTTCCTATTTATAGTTTCCTAAACAAAGAGCAAAAATTAATATATGACCATTTTCAGAGTGATTTCAGTGAAATCATACTGTAGGATAGTTATTATTATCCCTATTGATAAATACCAAACCTGAGGCTCTAAGAGGTTTAATGAGAAGCTACTCCACTAGTGAATAATTTAGTGATGAGGTGGGTCATGGAGTGGAGGAGTGCAGAAGGGTAAAGGGGAAGGAAGTAGAGTGAAAAGAAATAATAAAGGAGACAATATGGTCCCCCCAAAAATGATCCAAGAAAGAGAAAGCCCTGACTCATAAGTTGGTATCATAAAGCAGCAGAGAGGTTTCAGTTTTTGAGTTCTCTGGCCTTTTTTAGGAATGGCCTTTTCCACTTTGAATGACATTCTAGATGGTTTCAAAGCCATAACAGTAATCAGAGCAAGTGGTTAAAGATGGTGAAGCAGGAATCGAATTTTCCCAGGACTTGCTCAGAAGCCAGGGCACAGGAAAGGAAGCTGTGGTGAAGCCACCTGTGCCAGCGCCCTGCCCGGGGAGATCCGGGAGCCAGGATGTTGAAGAAGGACTTCAACCTGCAACCCTGATCACTGCCAAGGAGCAGCAGGTGGCAGCTGCCGGGCATGGATGCCCATTAGCCTGGGACATCTACTCACAAAGAACAGCCCAGCAGTGTTCATTATTACTCCCTAGATTCAGCTAATCTGGGCAACCCCAGGAAGCCCCCAAATCAAGAAAACCAATATTACATCAGGTTCAGTACAGTTTTCCCAGTGCTTAGAAGGTTCTTTATCCCCTGATGTATGTTTTCTAAATCTGTATTTTATTTTTGTATCTTTACTTTTCCTGAAAAGATTTCTTTATAATCCTTAAATATTTAAGTACTTGAAGAAACATATTATTTTGGAGGTGAGAGTTCCATTTTTTTTGCTGGAAGAAAACTTATTCCTGGGAAGAAGTTTTTGGCTGCTGGTCCCTTGACAAACATCTAAAGAGCCAACGACTGCATGGAATTTTAAAAGTTGAAAAACGAATGATGATGTGATGGGTTCATTAACCTCATAGCATTGTCAGCGCGTTCTCGCAGAACTCTGGAAGGAGGTGGAGAGCAGGAAAAGAGTTTCCTGGGAGTCTCCCCCAGGGAACATCTCTGAATGTTTTCCCTTGGACTGCGTTACTAATTCAACCCTGGGCAGAGCACCAAAATGCTGGCAGAGCCCAGGGAAAGGGGTTCCTCCTCCGTCTCTCCTCCTGACTCCACCCCCCCCAACCCCCCGCTGTTGCTTCTGCCGAGGGCCCTGCTCAGGATGGCAAAGCCTGCGCGTGGTTGTCAGAGAATCACACTTCTCCCAACCACCTAGGGCACTGCTCACAGGCCTGCCATATGCTGCTGGATCCACGAAAGATTCTCTGCCTAGAATTATGAAATAAAAATTCTCTGAAAATTCCATTGTCAAATGTTCATGGAGCCAATCGCCTTGAGGGTGAGGTTTGCAAAATGTTCTGCTCACTCCCCAGCACAGTGTACAAGAAAAGGAGCGGATGGGTGGACATTTGAAATATCATTGCTGTATTCTAGCCAGCTTCCTCATAACCATGCGATGCTAACGAGCAGAAGAGAAGGTTCTCTCCACCACAATACTATGCAATAATTGTTTATGGGCCTGGGACCTGAAGCCGAAGCACGTAATTGAATTGGTGCTAGATAATTTTTTTAGATGATAAAATTTACTAGGACATGCTACTCAAAACGTGATCCCGGAACCAGCAGCAAGGGCACGTGGGAGCGTGTTAGAAATGCAGAATGTGAAGCCCTAACCCAGATTTTCTGAACCACAATCTATATTTTAGCAACATCCCTAGGTGGTTTATATACACATAAATGTTTGAGAAGTAATGCTCTGAGACGTTTATACCCTTTGGAATACATGGGACAATTGAAAGGACAAAAGATTTGAAATCAAAAAATGGGATCAAGTACTTGGTGAGGGTGACAGTATAAATATACTCACAGATAAGTTCCCAGGTGAAGGAGAGAAAGGAAATCAAAACAGAGGCAGCAGAAATGGGGTCTCAGACAAATCACCCACTCATTCTCACAGCCGGTCCTCTCACGTCGAGAACAACTAAATGTTCTCAAAACTTACTACTGCGGTACCAATTTAAGTTCATTTAATTTATTTTACAAACACGTTGATAGCACTTACTTATGTGCCAGGGACAGTTCTAAGCAATTTACAAATATTAACTCATGTAATCTTTATAACAAGCCCATGAAGCAGGTACTAGCGTTATCCTCATTTTACCAAGAACGGGACTGAGACCCACAGAGGTTAAATAATTTGCCCAAAGTCCCAGTTAGGAAATAGCAAAACTGGGATTCAAACCATAGAAGTCTGGTTAAGTCTGGGCCTTAAACAATAACCTCAATTATTTCTCAAATGGCAGAGAGAAGTGAAGCTTGAATCCAGGCCTTCCAAATGGACAATTTTTAAAATTCCTATGCTATATAGTATGCAAAAATGTGTGCCACTTTTGCTTTCTGCTTCATCATATGTCCACGCTTGTTTTAACACAAAAATTATTCTTTCATTTACCTTCCTTTGGATAAAACTGATATTTCTAACATGTAGCTTCACATACTAGTCGGGTAACCAACACTTGAGAAGCACAGACTTAAAACTTCCTGAGGACCATCCACAGCTAACTACAGCCTCATGGCCAAGTCCTACTCCAATATTGCTACACCCAGAAGGTTCTCCTAGACTGAGGAAAAGGTTGCCAACCACAACTTCCATTTGAAAGCACAGGTATTTAAGGTGGAATCTAGCTAAGATTAATTGCAGTCTGTGGAGCTGATTCTAACTTGGAGAAGCTTGAAAGAGAAATTCTTGGTTGACTAATCATTTTTATTGTTCATATTGTTCATAAAATGAACTTTTAATTCATACCTCCAGCATTCTTGCAAATCTTGCTTACCGCTGTACGTTTTCAAAAACAAAAAATGCGTTTACACATATGATGCCACCCATTTGGCTAAAATTTTAATTATCGTTAATCTAGTTTTTATCAAATATTCAAATATTTGATCTAAACCTCAGATATAGGTGAGTCAATTAATGGCTATTATCAAAGATTTCAGAAGACCTCTTAATGGGTAATTTACCTTCCTCAATAGAAAAATGTACACATATTTTCTATGTATTTTCTTCTAAATACAGATATAATTAAACAGTTTGCTTTGCTAATATACTCCACTTTAAGTATTAAACACAGCTAAGTATATAAAAATTTCTTATGAACTTATTTACAGAATAGACACAGACTCACAGACTTAGAGAACGAACTTATGGTTACCAGCGGGGAAGGGATAGTTAGGGAGTTTGGGATTGACATGTACACACTGCTGTATTTAAAATGGATAACCAACAAGGACCTACTGCATAGCACAGGGAACTCTGCTCAATATTATGTAACAACCTAAATGGGAAAAGAATTTGAAAAAGAATAGATACATGTATTTGTGTAACTGAACCACTTTGCTATACACCTGAAACTATCATGACATTGTTAATCAACTATACTCCAATATAAAATAAAAAGTTTTGGGACTTCCCTAGTGGTGCAGTGGTTAAGAATCCAACTGCCAATGCAGGGGACAGGTTCGATCCCTGGCCCAGGAAGATCCCACATGCCGCAGAGCAACTAAGCCCGTGCTCCACAACTACTGAGTCCATGCACCACAACTACTGAAGCCCGTGTGCCTAGAGCCTGCATGCCGCAACAAGAGAAGCCACCACAATGAGAAGCCTACACACAATGAGAAGCCTACACACCACAACGAAGAGTAGCCCCTGCTTGCCACAACTAGAGAAAGCTTGCACACAGCAATGAAGAACCAACACAGCCAAAAAGATAAAAAAATTTTAAATAAAGTTTTAAAAAAATTTTTTTAATAAATAAAAATAAAAATAAATTTCTTAGTCAATATTAGAAAAAAATGAAGATTAGGAAGGCACTACAGAAAGAGTAAGACTGATGGGTAAATGTATTTCTATAAATTTGAATCCTTTGGCCTTACAAACATTAGAGAAAAATCAAAATCCCACCCATATGTGAAGTACAGCCTACACCAGGGAGAAGGTGTTTGATGTGTAAAATTGAGAACAAAAGTAAAAGGAAAATCACCTTCTTTTACCCAGACATCCTGGAACAATTTCAGTCTGCTGGTTAAGAGCATGGACTCAGGTTCAACCAACCTGGCTGGGTGAGTCATTTTCCCACATACTAGTTAGTTGTGACTTCACAGGGTTGTTTGAAGATTAAACAAAAATGCTTATAAAACATTAAACACAACCCTGCCCCCCGGGTAGGGGCTCAGTAATTGTTACTTATATGGCTGTGTAGTTTTTTCTGGACTTACAAAACAGTGCTCCCCATTTCCCAGACACTCAAACATACAAGCCCTTAATAAAAGATTTATTGGTTCAGATTCCGTATATATGTGTTAGCATACAGTATTTGTTTATCTCTTTCTGACTTACTTCACTCTGTATGACAGTCTCTAGGTCCATCTGTGGGAGGGAGACACAAGAGGGAGGAGATATGGGGATATATGTTTATGTATAGCTGATTCACTTTGTTATACAGCAGAAACTAACACACCATTGTAAAGCAATTATACTCCAATAAAGATGTTAAAAAAAAAAAAAAGATTTATTGGTCCATAGTCATCAGTTCAACAGAGAAGTCAATTTGACAAGGAGAGCCTCAGTTAACAATTTTGCATCACATAACATGGGTTTAAAACTTCTCTGGAGAGAGCATAGTAAGAAACTTTGACCATTGGTGGGGAATATTTAATTATTGTCCCTGTTATTGAGCCAACAAATATTTGCTGTGCACCCACTCAGCTCACTATTGCCTGTAGAGGATACAAAGACTCAGGGCTCCTGATTTTTAAGACCTAACATTCTTTGGAAGATAAAACATATTTTTAAAAATCTCTGATTCAGGGCTTTATATGCCAATTGCTAGAGATGTATGTCAGTGAAAGTCCTAAGGAAGGTGAGATTCCATTCAACAAGGCCAATGGAACAGCTTCAAAGGGAAGCCGAACAGATCTTGGCTGGGCTTCCTGATAAAGGAATCCAAACCTTTCACCATGGCCTGCCAGTCACCACTCAGCTTGGCTGCTACCTCTTTGTCATCATCTGGAATCAGCCTCCCTGAGCCCATGCTCTTCCTACACTCTGCCCTTCTTTCTGTGCCTTGTACCGACAAGTCTGTTCAGCCTCGGTACTTCTATACTTGCTGTCATTCCTCCAGGAATGTTTTGCCCCACGTTCTTGATATGGATAAGTCCTTTTAGTCAGGTCTTGGGCCATGAGTCTGCTCAATTCAATTCTCTCTCCTCTTTACTAGTTGGCTTTCTCTGATTCCTCACACTTTCTACTCTTCATGATAATGTCCAGCTTGTGTTTGGAGTCATTTGATATGGTTCCAGCTTTGGCTTGACATGATCTTCGTTCCAGCCACAAATTGACATAACAGTCTCCATGTCTCTTGGCTTAAATTCTCAGAATAGGCCTTCCTATCTGACATTAGACCATGTGCTTCCCTGGCCCAGTTGCTCATGCCATGACGTAGGGGTTACGGTTGGATAGATTATAAAGCAGCCTGCAAGGAGGGGAGGTGATCAATCATGTTGCATACTCTTGTCTACTGAAGTATTTTCTGATTCCATGACTTAATCATCTTTTTAATTCTATTAGTTTTAAAGTTTACTCCTTTGGGTTTCTAAATATTCAAACGTATCATCTAAAAATAATAATAATTTTGTTTCCTTTGTGTTTATTTTATTGGTTTGGCCAAAAAAGTGCCTTCAGTTTTTAAGTAAAAATAAAAGACACATTTTTCATCTTCATCAAGAACTTTATTGAACAACGTATTCACTCTATTGTTCCACTACCTTCTGCCATTTTTCAGGCAACTTCATAATTCCATCTTCCCAAAACTTTTAATCTTTTTGAGCAAAGAACTATTCCAGGTGTCTTTTACAGTCTTCCAGGGAATTGAAATTTTTTCCATTAAGAGAATTGTGTAAAGACTGAAATAAATGGAAATCCGAAGGTGCAATGTCTGGTGAATATGGCAGATGAATCAGAACTTCCCAGCCAAGCTGTAACAGTTTTTGTGTGGTCATCAAAGAAACATGCGGTCTTGCATTATCTTGATGGAAGATTATGCATTTTCTGTTGACTAATTCTGGACGCTTTTCATCGAGTGTTGCTTTCAGTTGGTCTAACTGGGAGCAGCACTTGTGGGAATTAATCGTTTGGTTTCCCAGAAGGAGCTCATAATAGAGGACTCCCTTCCAATCCCACCATATACACAACATCACCTTCTTTGGATGAAGACCTGCCTTTGGTGTGGTTGGTGGTGCTTCACTTCACTTGCCCCACGATCTCTTCCGTTCCACAACATTATACAGTATCCACTTTTCATCGCCCATCACAATTTGTTTTAAAAATGGAACATTCTCATTATGTTTAAGTAGAGAATCGCATGCAGAAATACGGTCAAGAAGGTTTCTTTCACCTAACTTATGTGGAAACCAAACAGCAAAGCTATTAATATAACCAAGCTGGTGCAAATGATTTTCAGCACTCGATTTGGATATTTTCAGTATGTCGGCTATCTCTCACGTGGCATAATGTTGATTGTTCTCAATTAATGTCTCTATTTGATCGCTATCAACTTCAACCGGTCTACCCAACTGTGGAACACCGTCCAGAGAGAAATCTCCAACACAAAACTTCGCAAACCACTTTTGACACGTTCAATCAGTCACAGCACCTTCTCCATACACCGCACAAATCTTTTTTTCCGTTTCAGTTGCATTTTTACCTTTCTGGAAATAATAAAGCATAATATGCTGAAAATGTTGCTTTTTTCTTCCATCTTCAGCATTAAAACGGCTACACAAAAATTCATCAATTTTGATGTCTTTTCTTAAATGCACTCTGATATGACAGCTGTCACATACAATCTAACAAAACTGTTTCGAATGAAGTTAAAGACAACTAAGTGCTACTAGAGCCATCTTACAGAAAAAACCAAGCAAACCTTTTGGCTAACCCAATATCTGTGTGTTCCTTACTTAACCAATGGGAGGATAAATAATAATACTGTGGCTCTGGATTTGTTGTGATGTTTAAATGAATTAATACATGTAAAGCCCTTAGGACAGTACTTAGAGCAAACACTCAAATACTGACTATTGTTATTATTAATAATATTATTATTAAGTTTCATGGCATGGTCTTTTGCAGGACTTTAAAATTTGGAATAAGACGGGAGTTTGGTAGAGTAAGGATACCAGGTAGAAGAATTTATCAGAAATGTGAAAATATAAGACATGAGAAAATTTTTAAATGTTAAATTATAAGCAGGTGACTTTGTTAGATACACTGAAAGAAATGCTAAATTTAAAAACTGGTTTTACATGTGTCCACTGAGCAATATTTCTCAGGGAAATATCTGGTTCCTTTCCTACCTTCTTTTAACCATTATGATCAACATTTACTAAGCACCTATTACTTGCCAGGCCTTAATCCACATGATAATCATCTTAGATCAGGTCCCGCCAGAAGTAGACCCTTCGATAAAAGGTATGAGTGTAAATAGTTTGAGTTCATTTGAGTGATTCCAGAAAGTATCAGTAAGGGGAGTGGGAAAGTGAGATAAGAAGGAAAGGAAGATAATAAAAAAGGTTATGCTACAGGTTACTGCTCAGGGCAATGGGGCTCAATCCCACCAAGAACTCTGGGAGCCAGTATAGTACATGTCTCAGAGTCGCTTCAACCCAGGGGCAAGTTGCTTCTCCTGAGAGGTATTACCTCCTGGGCACTTCCAGCCTGTCTAGCACATAGACCAGTGGACTCCTGTCACCAGAGGAAGACAAACGCCAAGAGTCAATAGGCTAAGAATTGGGAGCGCTCTGGTGGGCATGCAGAGAAGATATAGACAAGACAATGACAGCATGGGCTACAATGAAGATTCAAAGATGGTTTATCTCTTCAAAACACTCCTAGCTCTATAGAGAAATTAAAGAGAAAAAAAAATTCAATAAAGTCTCTAATTGCTTGTGACATGTTTTTCTGCAGAGTATTTAATAAATTGCCTAGACACTTTTATAGGCTTACAATTAAAAAGTGAACCATGAAAAATAGCTCCTTAAACAGTTTACTGAGAGTCCGTGGGCTAGAATTATATAAAATTTGTTAAGATGAAGCTGATTTTATTGCAAATTCTTAACCATTGCAGATATTAGCTATCTCTTATGGTTACTTTGGTGATAAAGTTAAAGAAAGTAGAGAGGATAACTTAAGACAGTGCCTAAATTAAAATAACTTAAGACAGTGCCTAACTCATGAAATCATTCAAAATGTGCTTATGAAATATAAGCTCCATATATATCCATAATTCAAGTAATAAAATAGTAAAAATAAAATAATACTTGCAAGCCACATATGGTAAATTCTAACATTATTCAAAAATATTTGCTGACCCTCCCTAATAGGAGGATTATACTTCAGGCTTGACCACATGGTTATTTTAGTCAATGAAATGTAAGTGGAATTAACATGAAACACATTCAGAAAAAGGTTTGAGGCATCATTTGGTCTACCATTGCTCTTTTCTCTCTACTGCAAGACAACCACATAACATATAGAGGCTGCTCTTTCATCCTTGGTTTCAGAATGAAGACAAAATAAGGCATCAAGCTGACCCATGAAGTAACATGAGCAAGAAATAATCCTGTTATCAAAAGCCATTAAGAATTAGGGGCTGTGAAAGAAATCATAAAGATCAGGTCAGAAATAAATGAAAAAGAAATGAAGGAAACTATAGCAAAGATCAATAAAACTAAAAGCCGGTTCTTTGAGAAGATAAACAAAATTGATAAATCATTAGCCAGACTCATCAAGAAAAAAAGGGAGAGGACTCAAATCAATAGAATTAGAAATGAAACAGGAGAAGTAACAACTGACACTAAAGACATACAAAGGATCATGAGAGAATACTATAAACAACTATATGCCAATAAAATGGACAACCTGGAAGAAATGGACAAATTCGTAGAAATGCACAACCTTCTGAGACTGAACCAGGAAGAAATAGAAAATATGAACAGACCAATCACAAGCACTGAAATTGAAACTGTGATTAAAAATCTTCCAACAAACAAAAGCCCAGGACCAGATGCCTTCACAGGCGAATTCTATCAAACATTTAGAGAAGAGCTAACACCTATCCTTCTCAAACTCTTCCAAAATATAGCAGAGGGAGGAACACTCCCAAACTCATTCTACGAGGCTACCATCACCCTGATACCAAAACCAGACAAAGAGGTCACAAAGAAAGAAAACTACAAGCCAATATAACTGATGAACATAGATGCAAATATCCTCAACAAAATACTGGCAAACAGAATGCAACAGCACATTAAAAGGATCACACACCATGATCAAGTGGGGTTTATCCCAGGAATGCAAGGATTCTTCAATATACGTAAATCAATCAATGTGATACACCATATTAACAAATTGAAGGAGAAAAACCATATGATCATAACAATAGATGCAGAGAAAGCTTTGACAAAATTCAACACCAATTTATGATAAAAACTGTCCAGAAAGTAGGCATCGAGGGAACTTACCGCAACAAAATAAAGGCCATATATGACAAACCCACAGCCAACATAGTCCTCAACGGTGAAAAACTGAAACCATTTCCACTAAGATCAGGAACAAGACAAGGTTGCCCACTCTCACCACTATTATTCAACATAGTTTTGGAAGTTTTAGCCACAGCAATCAGAGAAGAAAAAGAAATAAAAGGAATCCAAATCAGAAAAGAAGAAGTAAAGCTGTCACTGTTTGCAGATGACATGATACTATACATAGAGAATCCTAAAGATGCTACCAGGAAACTACTAGAGCTAATCAATGAATTTGGTAAAGTAGCAGGATACAAAACTAATGCACAGAAATCTCTTGCATTCCTATACACTAAAGATGAAGAATCTGAAAGAGAAATTAAGGAAACACTCCCATTTACCACTGCAACAAAAAGAATAAAATATCTAGGAATAAACCTACCTAGGGAGACAAAAGACCTGTATGCAGAAAATTATAAGACACTGATGAAAGAAATTAAAGATGATACAAATAGATGGAGAGATATAGCATGTTCTTGGACTGGAAGAATCAACATTGTGAAAATGACTCTACTACCCAAAGCAATCTACAGATTCAATGCAATCCCTATCAAACTACCACTGGCATTTTTCACAGAACTAGAACAAAAAATCTCACAATTTGTATGGAAACACAAAAGACCTCTAATAGCCAAAGCAATCTTGAGAAAGAAAAATGGAGCTGGAGGAATCAGGCTCCCTGACTTCAGACTATACTACAAAGCTACAGTAATCAAGACAGTATGGTACTGGCACAAAAACAGAAATATAGATCAATGGAACAGGATAGAAAGCCCAGAGGTAAACCCATGAACATATGGTCACCATATCTTTGATAAAGGAGGCAAGAATATACAGTGGAGAAAAGACAGCCTCTTCAATAAGTGGTGCTGGGAAAACTGAACAGCTACATGTAAAAGAATGAAATTAGAACACTCCCTAACACCATACACAAAAATAAACTCAAAATGGATTAAAGACTTAAATGTAAGGCCAGACACTTTTAAACTCTTAGAGGAAAACATAGGCAGAACACTCCATGACATAAATCACAGCAAGATCCTTTTTGACCCATCTCCTAGAGAAATGGAAATAAAAACAAAAATAAACAAATGGGACCTAACGAAACTTAAAAGCTTTTGCACAGCAAAGGAAACCATAAACAAGACCAAAAGACAACCCTCAGAATGGGAGAAAATATTTGCAAATGAAGCAACTGACAAAGGATTAAACTCTCAAATTTACAGGCAGCACATGCAGCTCAATATCAAAAAAACAAACAACCCAATCCAAAAATGAGCAGAAGACCTAAATAGACATTTCTCCAAAGAAGATAAACAGATTGCCAACAAACACATGAAAGAATGCTCAACATCACTAATCATTAGAGAAATGCAAATCAAAACTACAATGAGGTATCACCTCACACCAGTCAGAAAGGTCATCATTAAAAAATCTACAGACAATAAATGCTGGAGAGGGTGTGGAGAAAAGGGAACCCTCTTGCACTGTTGGTGGGAATGTAAATTGATACAGCCACTATGGAGAACAGTATGGAGGTTCCTTAGAAAACTAAAAATAGAACTACCATACGACCCAGCAATCCCACTACTGGGCATATACCCTGAGAAAACCAGAATTCAAAAAGAGTCATGTACCACAATGTTCATTGTGCTCTATTTACAATAGCCAGGACATGGAAGCAACCTAAGTGTCCATCGACAGATGAATGGATAAAGAAGATGTGGCACATATATACAATGGAATATTACTCAGCCATAAAAAGAAATGAAATTGAATTATTTGTAGTGAGGTGGATGGACCTAGAGTCTGTCATACAGAGTGAAGTAAGTCAGAAAGAGAAAAACAAATACCGTATGCTGACACATATATATGGAATCTAAGAAAAAAAATGGTCATGAAGAAAGTAGGGGCAGGACGGGAATAAAGACGCATACCTACTAGAGAATGGATTTGAGGATATGGGGAGGGAGAAGGGTAAGCTGGGATGAAGTGAGAGTGTGGCATGGACATATATACACTACCAAATATAAAATACATCGCTGGTGGGAGGCAGCCGTATAGCACAGGGAGATCAGCTCAGTGCTTTGTGACCACCTAGAGGGGTGGGATAGGGAGGGTGGGAGGGAGGGAGATGGAAGAGGGAGGAGATATGGGGATATACATATATGTATAACTGATTCACTTTGTTATAAAGCAGAAACTAACACACCATTGTAAAGCAATTATACTCCAATAAAGATGTTTAAAAAAAAAAAAGATTTAGGGGCTGTTTATTACTGCAGAATAACTGAGCCTAAACTGACTGATAGAACATGAATGAAAAAAACCCACATTCATGCCTATAATAAATATTCTAAATTCTCTGAATGCAAAGGGAAGTTAGAGGCCATCTAGTCAAACTAGAAAGTTCTAATGTCCCTGGAGAAGAAAAACAAAAAACAAAAAGTATTTAAGTAGTTGTAGGTATAAGGTTTAAAGCAGTGGCTCAAAACTATCTGTCCAAATGTCCTGTATTTTAAAAAATCAGTTCTTTAATATGTTAAAATGAAATTCATATGTTATGACCAAATAACCACATAACTTTTTTTTATACAGCAGGTTCTTATTAGTTATCCATTTTATACATATTAGTGTATATATGTCAATCCCAATCTCCCAATTCATCCCACCACCACACCACACCCCCCGCTACTTTCCCCTCTTGGTGTCCATACGTTTGTTCTCTGCATCTGTGTCTCAATTTCCACCCTGCAAACCGGTTCATCTGTACCATTTTTCTAGGTTCCACATAAATGCGCTAATATACGATATTTGTTTTCCTCTTTCTCACTTACTTCACTCTGTATGACAGTCTCTACATCCATCCACGTCTCTACAAATGACCCAGTTTTGTTCCTTTTTATGGCTGAGAAATATTCCATTGTATATATGAACCACATCTTCCTTAACCATTCATCTGTTGATGGGCATTTAGGTTGCTTCCATGACCTGGCTATTGTAAATAGTGCTGCAATGAACATTGGGGTGTATGTGTCTTTCTGAATTATGGTTTCTCTGGGTATATGCCCAGTAGTGGGATTGCTGGGTCATAAGGTAATTCTTTTTTTAGTTTTTTAAGGAACCTCCATACTGTTCTCCATAGTGACTGTATCAATTTACATTCCCGCCAACAGTGCAAGAGGGTTCCCTTTTCTCCATACCCTCTCCAGCATTTGTTGTTTGTAGATTTCCTGATGTTGTCCATTCTAACTGGTGTGAGGTGACACCTCATTGTAGTTTTGATTTGCATTTCTCTAATGATTAGTGATGTTGAGCATCCTTTCATGTGTTTGTTGGTAATCTATCTTCTTTGGAGAAATGTCTATTTAGGTCTTCAGCCCATTTTATTTTTTTAACATCTTTATTGGAGTATAATTGCTTTACAGTGGTGTTCCTCCCATTTTTGGATTGAGTTGTTTATATTTTTGATATTGAGCTGCATGAGCTGCTTGTATATTTTGGAGATTAATCCTTTGCCAGTTGCTTCGTTTGCAAGTATTTTCTCCCATTCTGAGGGTTGTCTGTCTGTCTTCTTTATGGTTTCCTTTGCTGTGCAAAAGCTTTTAAGTTTCATTAGGTCCCATTTGTTTATTTTTGTTTTTATTTCCATTACTCTAAGAGGTGGATCAAAAAAGATTTTGCTGTGATTTATGTCAAAGAGTGTTCTTCCTATGTTTTCCTTTAAGAGTTTTAGAGTGTCCAGTTTACATTTAGGTCTTTAATCCATTTTGAGTTTATTTTTGTGTATGGTGTTAGGGAGTGTTCTAATTTCATTCTTTTACATGTAGCTTTGTAGTATAGTCTGAAGTCAGGGAGTCTGATTCCTCCAGCTCTTTTTTTTCCCCTCAAGACTGCTTTGACTATTTGGGGTCTTTTGTGTCTCCATACAAATTTTAAGATTTTTTGTTCTAGTTCTGTTAAAAATGCCATTGGTAATTTCATAGGGATTGCATTGAATCTGTAGATTGCTTTGGGTAGTATAGTCATTATCACAATAATGATTCTTCCAATCCAAGAACATGGTATATCTCTCCATCTGCTTGTATCATCTTTAATTTCTTTCCTCAGTGTCTTATAGTTTTCTGCATACAGGTCTTTTGTCTCCCTAGGTAGGTTTATTCCTAGGTATTTTATTCTTTTTATTGCAGTGGTAGATGGGAGTGTTTCCTTAATTTCTCTTTCAGATTTTTCATTGTTAGTGTATAGGAATGCAAGAGATTTCTGTGCATTAATTTTGTATCCTGCAACTTTACCAAATTCACTGATTAGCTCTAGTAGTTTTCTGTTGGCATCTTTAGGATTCTCTATGTCCAGTATCATGTCATCTGCAAACAGTGACAGTTTTACTTTTTCTTTTCCAATTTGTATTCCTTTTATTTCTTTTTCTTCTCTGATTGCCGTAGTTAGGACTTCCAAAACTATGTTGAATAATAGTGGCGAGAGTGGACATCCTTGTCTTGTTCCTGATCTTATAGGAAATGCTTTCGTTTTTTCACCATTGAGAATGATGTTTCCTGTGGGTTTGTCATATATGGCCTTTATTATGTTGAGGTAGGTTCCCTCTATGCCCACTTTCCGGACAGTTTTTTATCATAAATGGGTGTTGAATTTTGTCAAAGCTTTCTCTGCATCTATTGAGAGGATCATATGGTTTTTATCCTTCTATTTGTTAATATGGTGTATCACATTGATTGATTTGTGTATATTAAGGAATCCTTGCATCCCTGGGATAAATCCCACTTGATCGTGGTGTATGGGCCTTTTAATGTGTTGTTGGATTCTGTTTCCTAGTATTTTGTTGAGGATTTTTGCATCTATATTCATCAGTCATATTGGTCTGTAATTTTCTTTTTTTGTAGTATCTTTGTCTGGTTTTGGTATCAGGGTGACGGTGGCCTCATAGAATGAGTTTGGGAGTGTTTCTTCCTCTGCAATTTTTTGGAAGAGTTTGAGAAGGATAGGTGTTAGCTCTTCTCTAAATGTTTGATAGAATTCGCCTGTGAAGCCATCTGGTCCTGGACTTTTGTTTGTTGGAAGATTTTAAATCACAGTTTCAATTTCATTACTTGTGATTGTTCTGTTCATATTTTCTATTTCTTCCTGGTACAGTCTTGGAAGGTTATACCTTTCTAAGAATTTGTCCATTTCTTCCAGGTTGTCCATTTTATTGGCATAGAGTTGCTTGTAGTAGTCTCTTAGGATGCTTTGTATTTCTGCGGTGTATGTTGTAAGTTCTCCTTTTTCATTTCTAGTTTTATTGATTTGAGACCTCTCCCTCTTTTTCTTTTCTTTTTTTTTTTTTAAAGAGTGAATTTTTATGGTACATAAACCTCAGTAAGGCTGTTTTTTTTAATTTTTATTTATTTATTTATGGCTGTGTTGGGTCTTCGTTTCTGTGCGAGGGCTTTCTCTAGTTGCGGCAAGTGGGGGCCACTCTTCATCACGGTGCACGTGCCTCTCACTCTCACGGCCTCTCTTGTTGCGGAGCACAGGCTCCAGACGTGCAGGCTCAGTAGGTGTGGCTCACGGGCCTAGTTGCTCCGTGGCATGTGGTATCCTCCCAGACCAGGGCTTGAACCCGTGTCCCCTGCATTGGCAGGCAGACTCTCAACCACTGCACCACCAGGGAAGCCCCTCCCTCTTTTTCTTGATGAGTCTGGCTAATGGTTTATCAATTTTGTTTATCTTCTCAAAGAACCAGCTTTTAGTTTTATTGATCTTTGCTATTGTTTTCTTTGATTCTATTTCATTTATTTCTGCTCTTTATGATTCTGATCTTTATGATTTCTGATAATATGATTATATTCTGATCTTTATGATTTCTTTCCTTCTACTAACTTTGGGTTTTGTTTATTCTTTTCTCTAGTTCCTTTAGGTGTAAGGTTAGATTGTTTATTTGAGATTTTTCTTGTTTCTTGAGGTAAGCTTGTATTGCTATAAACTTCCCTCTTGGAACAGCTTTTGCTGCCTCCCATAGGTTTTGGATCGTCGTGTTTTTGTTGTCATTTGTCTCTAGGTATTTTTTGATTTCCTCTTTGATTTCTTCAGTGATCTCTTGGTTATGTAATAACGTATTGTTTAGCCTCCATGTTTTTGTGTTTTTTATGTTTTTTCCCCTGTAATTGATTTCTAATCTCATAGTGTTGTGGTCAGAAAAGATGCTTGATATGATTTCAGTTTTCTTAAATTTACTGAGGCTTGATTTGTGACCAAGATGTGGTCTATCCTGGAGAATGTTCCGTGAGCACTTGAGAAGAAAGTGTAATCTGCTGTTTTTGGATGGAATGTCCTAAAAATATCAATTAAATCTATCAGGTCTATTGTGCCATTTAAAGCTTGTGTTTCCTTTTTAATTTTCTGTTTGGATGATCTGTCCATTGGTGTAAGTGAGGTGTTAAATTCTCCCACTATTATTGTGTTACTGTCGATTTCCTCTCTTATAGCTGTTAGCAGTTGCCTTATGTATTGAGGTGCTCCTATGTTGGGTGCATATATATTTATAATTGTTATATCTTCTTCTTGGATTGATCCCTTGATCTTTATGTAGTGTCCTCCCTTGTCTACTGTAACATTCTTTATTTAAAGTCTATTTTATCTGATATGAGTATTGCTACTCCAGCTTTCTTTTGATTTCCATTTGCATGGAATATCTTTTTCCATCCTCTCACTCAGTCTGTATTTGTTCCTAGGTCTGAAGTGGGTCTCTTGTAGACAGTATATGTGGGTCTTGTTTCTGCATCTATTCAGCGAGCCTGTGTCTTTTGTTTGGAGCATTTAATACATTCAGTTTTAAGGTAATTATCGATACGTATGTTCCTATTACCAGATTTTTAATTGTTATGGGTTTGTTTTTGTAGGTTCTTTTCTTCTCTTGTGTTTCCCACTTAGAGAAGTTCCTTTAGCATTTGTTGTAGAGCTAATAGCCATGTAACTTTTAAACAACTCTAAACAATATGCTAAATATTATAAAAAGGAGATAAAAGGAAAGTAATTTACAAGGTAATATATATTTCAATGTTATTATAATAACATGTATTTCAATATGTAATTGTACATACTTGAAGACACCTACATAATTCAAAAGAAGTACAAGAAAATGGAAGTTCAGAGATCCCATAAGCTACTGGAATAAAAACAAGTGATAAGACATATAATAACAGAGCAGACTTGTTAACATGATAAAGAGAAAAATAACCTTAACTAAGGTAGTGATAACATAAATTGCAGACTGTCCATAAAAGAAAAAATAGAAATATGATATTTTTCACAAATAAACTGGACCTTACTTATAACTCTTATGTCAGAATAATTCACTTTTTATAACATGTTATTGAGAGTAAAAAAAAATTATCACAGAAAACATATTTCTTTTTGAAATCTCACATACATATCAATGCATAAATATATCTCTTGTATATAAGAAGACCTTGGGCATGCAATGGAGAACTGCTAACAATAAAAAGGAATACACTATTGATACATGCAAAAAATCAGTTGAATCTTAAAGGCATTATCCTGAGTAAAAGATAAAAGTTATATTGACCTTGTTGGAAAACAGATTACTCATTGTCAGGGGTTCAGAGTGTGGGGAGGGCATGACTCCATAGGAGCAGCCTCAGGGAGTTTTTTGGAGTAATGGATCTATTCTGTTTCCTGATGTGGTGGTGTTCACATTGAATCTATCCATGTGCTAAAGTCATACTGCTATACATCAAAAAAAAAAAATGCAACTTTACTGCATGTTAATTTTTTTTATATCATTGGTCAGGGTTCTAGAGAAACAGAAACAATAAGATGTGTTTTGTGTGTGTGTGTGTGTATTATAAGGACTGGCTCACTTGATTATGGAGGATGACAAGTCCAAAGCTGCAGTGTGAGCTGACAATCCGGAGACCAAAGAGGGTCAATTGTACAGGTGAAATATGAAGACAGTCCGCTGAAGAATTTCCTTTTGCTCAGGGAGGCTGGTCTTTTTGTTCTATTCAGACCTTCAGCTGATTAGATGTGGCCCACCCACATTATGGAGGGCAATCTGTCTTACCCTAAATCCACAAATTTAAACAGTAATCTCATTTGCAATCACCCTCCAAGTTGACACATAAAATTAACCATCACAATCATGGAAGCCATATCCTTCAATAAACAATGGGAAATTGATGGTGGAATGAAGAAAAGAAAAAGTAACATAAGACAGTCAAGTCAAGAAACATCCCAATCATAAATAAATAAATTATTTTCATGTAACTTTCATGTTTCTTGTCATCTGACTTCAACATTTAAAAAGTATGTGATGGAAAAAAAGAAGAATTTTTTAAACAGATTTTATTCATGAAACTTCATGATATCCCTGTATTTTGTCTATCTACCCATTTAATAATGTTAATTCTAAGTCAGTCTGTTAAGGAAATCTCTAATTTTCGAATCTCATCATAAGTAGTCCTTGCTTTACACAGTCCTTTCTTTACCCTGTTAACTGAAGCCATGCATTTCAGAATCATGTAAAGGGAGGCCACAGCTCCAATATGCACAGGTTTCAATTAACATGGTGCTGTGTAAAGCAAGGACCACCTGTACGTATTGACTGTGACAGCTACAAACGTAAACTGAAATATGTGTACCTATTAGCAGTCCTAATACCACAAATAGCATCGCTGTCAGCCAAGTGAGCTTCTAAAATTGTAAATCACTCTTGGGAAATTTCCAAACAAAACAAAGAACAATCTTTTCTTGGTTTTCATGGTGTTTGCATTCCTGGAAAATTTGGTATATATTAAAATGTATAAAAAATATTGTGTGTTTATATGCATATCCCTAGATGCCTGTCTGCTAAACATCAGTAGCAAACCCCTTCCCTCATATTGTGATAAACAAAAATTCCCCACAAATTTCCAAAGTGCTTCTAAAGAAACAGGATACCGTCAAATGAAATCACCACTTACAGCCTTAAAAACTTACCTCAAAAACTACCCACTTAAAATTCTATTACAATTAAACTTCAGGACACCTATTTTTCTCATAGGAGTGAACAAAATAAGCAACCTAAAGATTAGGAAACACTGATATTTACCTCTCAGGTTAAAATTATTCATAAGATCTTGGTCAGTTAGCAATTTAGATAGGGAGAAAGACTTCCTTGGTTCCTCATATATTGTAGGTGCTCAATAAACTTGATTGAAATCTAAGGCAGATAAAAGATTTTGGTTAAAAAATATTATTGTGATTATTGGTTATAGTATTTCCTAAAGCTGACTTCAGTAAAATGGAAAATAATTCACTCAAAAACTACAGATTTTCTTTAGTTCCTTTGGTTACTATGAGTTTTCTTATTGCTACTTTACATCAGAACCAGTAACCCCCGTAAACTCGATTCTTAAGGTAATAGGAGAAGGATAATCGTCAGGAGAGGCTAACGCCTTTAAAATAAACTAGCCCAAGGACAGATAGAGGGTGAATATGATGCCCCTGAAATCACGCAGTAAGTTCTCGTGTGATTCAGCTTATGGGCAATAGATACGTTGTTGCTTTGTTTTTTTTATTTAAAAATTTTGTTTGTAAACTAAACGTCCAAAATACATTGCCAAGACAGTATATCTGTGATCCATGTAAATGTTTTGGTAACTCATTTAAATGACAATTTACTACTTCAGTTATGCTTCTAATAACATCATTCATTTTGGATCATTCAGTTCATAAAGTCAGTGAGGTCCTTGATCATAAGACACTGTCACTATTTCTGGAAAAAAAATAAAATAAAGGAATGTGCTTCCCAATGATTGTTTATCACTTGATAATTACAGAGTCCTTGCAGCTATTCTGTATATTTCAAGAACTCCTATTTTTTTCTCAGGATCCAGCAGTTCTTTGTTTTAATTTATTTTCCTCTTAAACACCTCCTGCTATTTAAGCAATAATTCCTTCTAAATCAATTGTTAGCAGCAGTTAATGACCGGTTGGTTAATTAATAGCTCAAAGCAAAGCTGAGGGAGTTCCCTGTTCCAAACCACCAGACTCTAACTGGGGTATTATTTTTAACGTACCCTGTAATCATTTGCTTCTCAAAGCCTCACTGTCACATATTATTTTATTTTAACTAAAAAGGATGAGTGGGAAATAGGTGACAGCATTATAAACTCAGTCATAATAATACACACATTTTTAAGTTATTTGCATGTCCAGATTGATCCTTATTTCCATAGGATGTGCCAGTAGGCAGGGGATAAATTATCAGGCTGTACTGTTTAGGAAGCTCATTTAACCACAGCGTTTTCCTCTCTTCAACCTCAGGGCTCCAAGCCTGGTGTAGCTGCAACAGCCTCATGGCATTCTGTATCTTTTCTGTTCCAAAACTGTACTCTTAAGCACTCTGACAGTAGAAGGAGAGAAACTGTGATGCACATTTTCTGCCTGATAAACATATGGTTTACTTACTGACACCAGATATGCCTTTTGTACAGCTAATAGAGAAGACATGGGCTTAATAACTAGTGCAAGAAACTAAACATCAAGAGTCCTCAGCTCTATTCCTAACATCTTTTGCCTTATTCTGTGCGATCACAGGGAAGTGATTTAGCAAGTCTGTGCTTCTTGTGCTAATAATTCTAACAATCAACCTAAATTAAAAAGAAGACAAGTATTCATCAGAAAAGAGTCTAGAGGAGCTATAATGCCCTAGAGTTTTGCCTTGTCTAGAAATGTATTTATGAACATGGTGCATGAAAATGAACATCAGGCAGATATTTTGCGATTCACTAAAGTAATGCTTTCATTTTTCTATGTCCTCTTTTTACAAGCAACTCCTTGATGGAGAGAGCTTTGGTGATATCATCCAATCCTCTCTGTGTATTTGTAAGACCTTGAGATACCAAGGGTGAATAATACTGTGAAGGGTTAGGATATGAATATTAGCTAATATTTTTCCATCTAGATCTCAATGTAATAGACTATTGCTGGATAAAACAGGATATTACAATGGAATCATAAATCTCAAACCCCAACTTTAAGGATTTGCTGACATGATGACATGGTCTTTCATAGATGATAATGGAGGAGAAAGTTGATGAACTAAAAGCAGGAAGGAAAAGTATAGGCTATTCATGAATAGGGAAGACTCTGAAGGGAAAAGACATGGAAGATACATAAACACTGGAGGAAGAAAAAGATGAATGTGAAAGATATTATGAACTGCACTTCCAGTAAAGGTCATGTGGTGCACTTACGTTTGTAAGAACCACAAATAATACTTCCAGCTGAGTCACAAAGGAAATAAGAGCCAGAGCCCATGTCCCCTGATCTCTGACAGGGTTTCAAGCTTGGTTTGCAGGCAGTTGCCTAGATTGTTATTAAAGGTTACCCACTGGAGCTCCGGTCTATATATATTTTATTATTTTCATGATTCCTACAATTTCACAGTTTACTGAAACTGACTCAGATTGCCAGAATAAGCAAAACATATCCATTAATATAATAAATTTTAATATAATAAATTTTCAACATGCTCCAGGTCTACAGAGATGATTAACAACATAAAAGATTAAAATTGTCTACAGAAATGACTTTCTGACTGAACTAAATTTCCTGAATGGATTGCCCTCCTATTACCTGTAATGGTTTAACTTTGAAATATGATGTTCCCACCAGAGATATAAAAGATATTCTTTGCTCTGTGTCAATTTAAAAAGCCATCTCGGATTTAGGGAGAATAGATTTATTCAAATTTTGGCAGGGGTTTATTTTCTTAACTTTATGTTAATATTAATGGGAAAAACATACTTTCGGCTTGCTGAGTATCTAGTCTATTCTAAGTACTGAACCTCATCTCATTTAATACTGACAATAAATCTGCTGGGTTAGTGTTATTCTACAGATTTTATTGTGCATACTCAAGACAGTAAGGTGTAGAGATGTTAAGTAACTGCCCAAGGTCAGCCAACTAGCAGTGAGCAGAGCCAGGGTCCAAGCACAGGTCTGCCTGACTCTAACACATAACACCGTTATATCCAATACATAGCACTGACCTTTGAATCTCACATCTATCTCTAAATCAGGCAGAGTTGCTTCTGATGATCCACAATCATCCTTTTCATCTTTCAAGTTCCGTTCTTTTACCACATTCACTTAACATTTTCTTAAAATTTATTTCCAACCATAGAATTATCTGGGAAAAAAAAGAATGTGAGGTCTTTCTTGCTGTCTGAAGTCTTTTGATTAAAGTTACACGGCTGACCCTGAAACAGAATGCCTCATCTCAAAGCTCATGGCTGAATGGAAACCCAACCAATGGTGCACATGCTTACGACATGGTCCCAAGTGCCATGAGAACCCTCGGGATTTTTTTTTTTTTTTTTTTTTTTTTACATTCAACAGACGTTTTCAAGAATCAGCCAGGAGTGAGTATGTCTTACAGTTGCCCTGCAGGAGTGCTCAGTCTAGTAGTTCAACTGAAGGAAGACTAAACAGTTCATGAGTGAGCACAGTGCAACAATGGGAGAGTCAACAGCAACCTTTGGGACATTTAAATGATTTTTGCAGTAATTACAGCTGCGGGTCTGGATCAACAACATTACTTCCACATTTGTCAGAGCAAGAGGAATAAAATCCCTATGCATGTCCTACTCTTATCAAATGCAGAGTTTCTTCATTAAATTGGCTTTTGTTTCACATTTACCACCTAGACTTCTCTGCTTTAAAGCAGGCTGCTGTGTAAGCTGTCACAGCTACTAATTAGTTATGGGTTGAACAGCTAAGCATAATCTATGATCCTATGAGTCTAGGACCACCTGTGGTAGATCACATAGCAATATTTTCGTTGGTTAGACTAGGTTTACTATATGTAAGAATATAAGAACAAAAAAGCCATGCACGATAAATTTATTTCTCACACGTGGCCGAGTGAACATATTTGGCTATTAAACCACACTAATTATTCACACAGTTTGGTAGATATTCAAAATACTGCAGCAGTGCAAACTAATGCAGTAAAAATAATTTTCACACATTTTCATTGGCTGTGAAAATTGTTCTTCCAATCCCCTTTTGAAGTGTTTACAGTTCATTAGAAAATGTTTAATCTCCACCAAAGAGATACAAACTGTGCTCAAAGCACTTTTCTATTCCTTCATATTACATCTTCGGCAAATAATAATCCAAGAAAGTGTTTTTAAAAAATAAAGGCAGTAACTTGGGAACAGCACTTGGTTTTGCAAGTTTCCAAATTGCAAAAGAGGCACCTCAGGTGATGACCCAGCTTCAGAAAAAAAACTGAGAAGTCAGGCCTCCTTCTTGGGAAGGGATTCTTCTTCGAATAGTAGACTGTGTGGCCTGGATTTGAGTCTTGAGGACAGTTTAAGAGCAGGTATCATTAAGCCAAGCCATCAAGAGGGAGAAATATGCTGCTTGGTGAAGTCTACATTTACATTCAACTACCAGTGAGTGCTCCAGAGAGTGTGGGAAGAAAACAGAGGCAGCGAAGCTCAGGGTAAATCGTGAGGTAAACACCGCTATAGGCATTCAGTTCCATCTACTTAATTATCTGAGATAATCAGAGCTATCTGATCTGTTCATTTTTATATGTAAAAGAGAAAGAAAATAGTCACTTTATCCTGTTTTTAAGTGAATAGCAAACATTGATATTCCAGTTTATCCTCAAAAAAAAAAAAAAAACTGGCAAATATTCTCAGGGAAATCTTCATGATTAACGATAATATGGATTTCACCCTGATAAATTGTTTTTTCCAAGGCTTGCCTTTCCTACTGTTTTTTGTCCAAAGGTTATGCAGTCATAGCCAACAGAACATACTCTACAGAATTAGAGACATGGTAGCATTCAAGAGTTCCATTTAAATTCAAATATGTCCATGGTAAAGATGGTTTGTACTGGATTAATCTCCAGGTTTTTTTCAGTCACTTTTGATTCATTAGAAAGTGTAGAGAGAAAGGAGCTTACTTACAATGACATGGATGGATACTCACACTCCTTTTTTCTCTATTATCTTGAGGATGGCTCACGTTGACAAACTTGGTACTGATCCAGTCTATCTTTTGCAGACCCTGGGATAACAATACGAACAGAGTCCAAATAATTTAAAACATAAAAATCAAGTTTTAAAAAAATCACTAATTAAAAAAACATATTTTATCTTCCTACCTAAACTAATATCCTTTAAAACCACCTGGAACACCAGATTGGAATTTTGAATTCTCAAATGTCTCAGAGTTGCAAGCTGGGAAGGCAACAAGCACAGGATCTGTGTCCCAGGCTGTGAAGTTTGTGGAAAGTTATTTTCTAAATCTGCTCCAATTTTCCAACATTACTCCAAAAATGTGCAGATCAAAACTGAACAGAATATGCTCTGAACAGAAAGAATGACAATGTATACATATTTTGGAAAGATATCCATCCAAAATAGTTTTAGGACTTAAGAGAGTAAGTTTTATTTGTCTGAAAATGCACGTATAAGAATCAGCTCAATTTCTTGGCTCCCACGTGTCACATCACTGACACAGCCTGTATCGGTTACAATTTACGGCCTTGTCGCAGCTTGGTATGGCTGTCTAAAAGGTTTTTTTTTCCTAAACAGCTTCCTGTATGGAAAATTCAGAACCTAGTTGTTTTGGTAGTTTGATTATTTAAATATGTTTTCATTCATTTATTCCTTAACTCGTTCCATCAGCACCTATTATTTATCAGGTACTCTTTCTGGTACAAGATCTACAGAGATTTTTAAAACATAAGCTTTTGCCGAGTCAAAGGACTTGGGCTACTAGCTGGCTTGCCTAGGGTTAAATATTTACATTTGATAATACTATTCGAGTGCTTTGAAAAATGCCTCAACATTTTCTCAAGAAAAACTAAAACAGTATTTTTACAGGGACTTGCTGAAAGTAAAGCACAACCTGAAGAATTCAGCTTTATACATGGGGAAAGCAACATTCTCCAGGAAGGCAGCAGCTTCACTTAGGTACCTAACGCTGTTATGAATGATTAAGCCTGCCTTCCCCCTCTGTATAACCAATTCTTCTTGAGTTCTCGCTGTAAACAATCGTCATTTTTTAGTTTATTATCTCAGTTATTTCCCCTATAATAACTGCAAGATCTGCATAGGATCACAAGCCTGCAATCCTCCACACAGGAGAGTATCACCTAAGACTAGCAGCTTTAGAAGAATCTCACAGCTTTTTAAATATTGCTGCCTGGCTAGGAAAGGGTCTAATTCTATGTTCTATACAGTGCGTAACTCCATGTTGGTACCCAATAAATGTTAAATACCAATAATAACTATGGTGGTAATCAGAATTCCTTTTGATACAAACTAGTTTGTCTCAACCTTGTTTTTACCCTGTGTCTCTTAGTAATTGTCTGGCATTTTCCCTGCTGTTCTTGTCTTTTTTAATTACATCCTACTGATGTGACTCTTAAAGCATCTTAAAGTGAATGGAAGAAAGGCTTAATGCTTTCTGCACAAAAGGAACTGCAGGAAGCAGGTGCCTAGCAGTCAGAATAATAAACTCAAAAGAAATGGGCTGGGTCTTGCTTTCATTCCTCATAAATACAAAAGGGTAGGTAGAGGGGAGAGTGAGGGCACAAGGAAGGAAGGAGAGAGTAATTAGTTTGCATAAGTGTACTGATGAGGGCAAACACAACTTCTTTTTGTTTTCTTACATTTTAGTTGTACTGGGGAGAGTTGGTACATTATAGCATTCATAGCCACAGCATACTGCATTTGCTTAGGACTGGAAAAGGAAGATGTGTGTATAAATGTCATTTATTAACAGAAATTGAACATCTCTTTCACATAAACCATACATTGGTGGCACAGTGGAGAAATACAAAGTTGACTTCATCTCTTTAGAGTTCATGTTGCTGACGGAAAAATCAGGTGTTTTCAGAGATCTAAGGCTGTGATTGTGGGGCTACAGCACCCTGGATTTCAAAGGTCAGGTTGACCTAAGATTACTGAGGTTATGCTAACTGTTAAAGGACCAACTGAGACTGTCTTAATCTAATGGGTACTAGTAATAGCATTAGGATGGGGTAGTTTATCACATGGATTGCTTAGATTACAAAAGAGTTGCTATAATGTAGGGAGAAACATGAAAATAAGGAACCAGTACGGACTGCATGCCATGTGCACTTTTGCTCATCCCGTTTCCCACGATCATGATGCCAACTCTGTAAGGAAATACTCCCATCTTCATTTTCCTGAAGAAATCATCTAAAAGAGGATAAGTAACATTCCTAAAGTCATAAGTAGCCAAGCCAGGATTTCTACGTGGGTCAGTCTGACTCTACATTCAGTGTTTCTCCTGTGGACAAGTGCTAGTGATTGGTTTGAGAAGAAAAGGAGGCAGGATTAAAACTTCAGTCCATATTGTTCTGGCCTTGATGGGATGAGACTCACAACATGTGCCTCTGACAAGGCTGGAGGTGAGGGTGATCTTGGAAAGGAGGCAACTTGTGTTTAATGACCGCATATGGCATCTTCTCCTTGGCCAACCATATTATGATTTCTGTGGTCTATCACAAAGGGGGTGGGGTCAGCAAGAATGGACAGAGAAGTACAAACCTAGCAACACTAATCAAAACTGACCTACAGCACAGGACCAACTGTTAGTAGATGAAAAACAGTCTCTGTAGGACAGCAGTTTAATATGGAGTGGTCAAGCCATCCCCCTCATCTAGCCTGAGGAATAACTGGTCTTTTTTTTTTTTTTTTAATCCTCCCTCACTGACTAGGAGACACAACCATCTTCACTCACTCAAGCACTGATACTTTTATTCTTATTATCTCTGTCTGAAATATCTTTCTTTAACATTCTTCCTGGTTTGTGATTATTCTTCAAGTTGAATCTTGCCTGGTCTTCATTCTGCCAGTAATATCAATCATTCTATTATCAAGACTTTTATTTACTCTCCATTAGAGATAGATCATTTATTAGATAATCCTATAAAGAGGCTGTTAAAGCTTCTCCTCCCACTAGATTGTGAGCAATTTTGAGATGTCCGAGTCATCTTTGCATCCCTAGCTTTGCACACGGTGCCTACCTAGCGCATAGTAAAAACTCAACATGTAAATGAAAGAAAGAATACAATTCCCATCGTAGGTAACGCTGATTTAGGTAGTCATGGAGGCCCGTTCATGAGCAAAAGCCATGTGCTGGTGCATCTAGGATAAATAAGTTTTCTTCTTGGTTCCTCCCTTGAGGATAGATCTTTATATTAAAAATATAGTTATTTCCTCAAAAGATTAAGCATTGAGTAAAGATTCTTTAGGACCTTTAAAGCTGTGGAGAGAAGCCTCTGCAAAGTTTATGTAATCTTCCAAAGTTAGTATGTAATGTTAACCTCATTCCTACATTTTTTAAACCACACATATGTTATATATAAGGAACATATCAATGAATAATCACAGCCCCTGCTTTCTAGAAGCTTATAGTCCAGTGGGAAAGACAGATATTTTATAACTTGCAAAAATAATTATTAAATTATAAGTGTAGAAAAATATAATTGGAAAAGTTCTTTGTGGAAAAATAAGGGTACCATGTGAGCATATAGAAGGAACACACCTTCTTTGGTGAAGGAGTGATCTTAACAAATAACAAGTGGGAAAGAGAAGAGATAACTGAAGAAACTCCTGCATTAGTCTGTGAAAGAGATAATTATGACTGGGGCTAGTGTTGTGGCAGTTCAGATGGACAGAAGTGGATATATTTGATACATATTTCAAAATTTGAGTTGGTAAGATTTTGTGATTGGAGGGAAGAGTGATGAAGGAGAAAGAGAGCAAGGATGACTCCCAGTGAATAACAATGCCATTTACTGAACTAAAGCACAATGATGAGGGGCAGTGGATGGGTGGGGAGCAGGCAAGAAGGAGAAATTCAACTTTGGACAACATAGAGAGTATTTATATGAGTCCTAAAAACGGAAAGAAAACTATGTAAATAAGAGCTTTTTCGGGGCTTCCCTCGTGGTGCAGTGGTTGAGAATCTGCCTGCCAATGCAGGGGACACGGGTTCGAGCCCTGGTCTGGGAAGATCCCACATGCCGCGGAGCAACTAGGCCCGTGAGCCACAGCTACTGAGTCTGCGCGTCTGGAGCCTGTGCGCCGCAACAAGAGAGGCCGCGATAGTGAGAGGCCCGCGCACCGCGATGAAGAGTGGCCCCCGCTTGCCGCAACTGGAGAAAGCCCTCACACGGAAACGAAGACACAACACAGCCATAAATAAATAAATAAATAAATAAATAAATAATTATTAGGGGGAAAAAAAAAATCCACACTGCTAAATTTAAAAAAAAAAAAAAGAGTTTTTTCGGCCTTCACATAAACTTCTATAACAATTTTCTCCACTGCTATTGAGAAGACCAAGCAGAGTGCAGTGGACTAATGCCATTCAGGGCTCTTCTAAAACTTTGAATATCTCTCCACACCTTGATAGGTTCCTTTATTTTGATTCCTACTCTCTTTGGTTAAAATTTTAAGAAAAAAATATTTTCCAGTTTCCTTTCCAGTTAGGGTGCAGACATGTGCCTTAAGTTCCATCAATCAGAAGTACCTGCTGAGACTTTGATTTGAAAGTGAGCTACTAAAAGCAGGAAGCCAGGCATCAATTTTGCTGGTGTGTTGGCGTTGTTTTGAAGTTGGTGGTGGCAACAGCAATCACTATCAGGCCAATTAGAAGTGAGGTTCTATTGTTGTTTCTGAAAGCATAAAGCCTGTTTCTCCAGATCTCTCAATGATTCTCTAGTAACTCCCATTCTGTTTAAAGTAGCAAAAGCTATTGTCTTCAACTAAAACAACCTAGAGTCTAATTAATACATAGTGACAATATATTCTATTAATATATTGCTAGAACATTTCTACTTACGTAAGTTTTTATACATAGAACAACATACCTACTTCAAAGTGTGAAAATACCACACAGAGATGCTTTTAAGAAAATAATCTATTGATAATAATTAAGTTCATAGAATGTTAAAGAATGCCACAAGAAAAGGAAATAAACTTCAAAAACTAGGAAATGAATATAGAAGTTAATCCTAATAAGTCTCTTTATAATCAGTGTCTAGGAGACAGAAATAAAAAATGGAAAGGAAATCTATGTATATAATTCTAAGTTAACAGATGGAAAATTGTTGTATAACAAAAGCACTCACACTAGGCTTTCAAATTTTCAATTTACATTGAATCCAGGAAATGACCACAGTTGATATGCATAAATTAACACATTTTCAAATAGGTGTACTTATCTAAAAACAGGAAATCAGTCTCGCTCAAACTACAACTAAAAACAAAAACTTAAAAAAAGAAACCCATAAGATCTTTTTAAAATCTAGATGTTCTTTATCCCATCTAATTTCTCCCAGCTACCTTAATATTCAGCTAGCCACCTAAAGTCCGTTCAAACATCATATGTTGGTCTAGCAAAATCTGAGGAATTTTCATGAAAGGAGAAAGTTGGTTGGAAACAATATTTTATTGTCTTAAATCCGGATGCAGATTGTCCTAAGAAGAACTAACATTTATTTAATGCAAACTACATGCCATGCCCCGCATTACGTACTTTCCTCACAATATCTACAGATAAAGAGCATGAATTTATGGAAAATCGATATTACACAGTTAGCAAAGGGACAAATCTGAAATTCAAATTGCTTGGCTCCAGAGCTCTGCTCTTTCCACTGTATTACACCAACTCTATCAACACGTAGAAGCGTCCTACCCCTGCCAGCTAAGGGTTTCTTACCATGTCTTGCCCACCCATGGTTGTCCTCTTCCTTGGAAAATGTGATGTTCCAGAAAAGCCTAGTTCCATGATTTATTTTTTTACAGCTGTTCCTTGTCCCCATCCTTTATTCCTGCCAGAGTTGAGCCCTGTTTTTAATCTTTCTGATTGTTCTCAAAGTGATTCTCTGGAATCAATTCAAGTTCTCTACCCAACACTCCAATATGTCTTTTCTATATTTCTAGTGTTATGTTTCCCATTTAGTCCATTTGATCTAGACCCACTTAGGTACTGTCATAGTCTCTGGGTTGAATTTTTCACTCTTTCTTGAACCTATTGAAATCTTGAAGGAGAGAGTTCTTGATTCGACCTTGATTTTTTTCATTTACCTCCAACAAGTTCCTGTTCCTTGGGCTCTGGACCAAGTGCTGCCAGAATGCCAGCTCAATGAGGCTACCACTCTCCTCAACTCTATTCTAGAAGCAGTTATTTTTTAAAAATACACTGAAGGAAAAGATCCTGAAGGCAATGATAGCATCTTCAACAACAAGTGAGACTTACATTATTTTACCTATTACAAAGGACTTTCACATTCATTGTCCATTTAAAGGCAGTGAATACATGTATTATCCTGTCATTACAAAAAAGGAAAATAGAGATCCTAAATATTAAATGATTTACCTGATGTCACAAAGCTAGTTGATGGAGCTGGGTCTCAAATCTAGGCTTTTTTATTCCAAACTCTATCTTTCTGGGAGGTAACAGCGTTTATGACAAATATAATAAACCATTCAGTAAAATTCATTAAAACACATTAGTGAAACAGATAATGTAACTTTAATGAGTTTTTAAAATCAGATACAAAAAGCTGAAAAAAATTTCACTGTAGGAAAAATGTTATTAATTCTTCTCTGAAATGCAAGTCAACAATATCAGTGTTTTTGAAAAGCTCTTAATGTTTCTTGACAGCCTAGGGATTGGTTTGTCTAAATTGACAATTACATGTGATTGACACTATATTATTGACAGACATAGGGGACTAGAAATATTTATTCGAAATGTGTGAGGTCTAATACATTCTATCTCACCTATATGCAATACTTTGTTCATTTGTTTCTTCAACAATAGAGTCCACACTATCAAATTTTTCCTGAAGAAGCTTATAGTAGAAGACATAACTAATAGTATAAGGCTATAAATAGAACTAAATGAGTGGTTATGAAAATAGCTTAGTAGAATTCAGAGAAAGAAGAGTTGCTATGATTTGGAACAGGGGTCAGCAAACTATCACCCACGGGCCAAATCTGGCCAACAACCTGTTTTTGTAAATAAAATTTTATTGGAATATAGTCACATTCATCCATTTACATATTTTTTATGGATGCTTTTCTGTTAGATAGGCAGAGTTGAGTAGTTACAACAGAGACTTGCTTAGGTACACAAGGCCTGAAATGTTTACTCTTTGGTTTTTTCCAGATTAAGTTTGCTGACTACTGATGTGTAGTCATTGCAGAAGGTTTTATTGGGGTAGAAGAAGAGCTGGGCCTAGGTCGTTGGGAAAAATTGGGGAAAGGGTTGAAAGGAGAGAATTCAGGCAGAGAATCTAGAAATAGCAAAGGCATATTCCTAAGATACGCTTGGGGATGATCAAGGGACAGTAAAAAGCATGCCTTGGCTCAAAAAGAAGACTGATGCTGGGAACTGAAGGGGTACACATTTGAAAGGCTGACACAATTCAGGGATATTTGATGCCAGGCTAATTCATTTGAAGTTTTCTTGAAGAACTTCATTGGCAATCCACTGAAGGTATAAATCCCAGTGAGCTCATAGCCCAGTTCTGAATAGAGTCGTATTCAAAGAGGAGAAGTGAAAGGAAGGAAAGAAGGAAAGAAGGAAGGAAGGAAGGAAGGAAGGAAGGAAGGAATCATATTTTTGTACTTTTCTAAGAACACTAACGGGGATTCCATTTGCAATGAAACCAACACTTCCAAAAATCCTCTTTCCTTCCTGCTCCTATTTTCTTAACTTCCATAGTTTCTCCCTATCCTTAATCTTTCATCTTCTATTTCTTCACCAACTCACACAACACTTGGTATTTTCTTCCCCTCACTTTTCTACTTTCTTTCTCCTTCACCCTCCTTTCCATTTTCTTTGCCCCCTCCTCTATCAATCCATCAATTCTGCTTTATGCAATCTTGAAGACCCTAGAAAAGATCGGACTCTTAGAGCAGGGGCTTGTAATGTTTTTTTGTGCCATCGACTGGTGGGCAGTCTGGTGAAGCCTGTGAACCCTCTCTCAGAACAATGTTTCTAAACGCCTAAGATAGAATACACTAGACTACAAAGGAAATCAAATATATTGAAATATGGTGAATAAAATATGACTTATTAAAAATTATGTCATAATAATATGTTCTTTTATCTATACATTAAATAACAAGGTCTGATGATAGAATTAATAGCCGCTATAATTAAAGAATAGTGATGTGGGGCTTCCCTGGTGGCACAGTGGTTAAGAATCCGCCTGCCAATGCAGGGGACACGGGTTCGAGCCCTGGTCCGGGAAGATCCCACATGCTGCAGAGTAACTAAGACCATGCGCCACAACTACTGAGCCCACGAGCCACAACTACTGAAGCTCGTGCGCCTAGAGCCCGTGCTCCACAACAAGAGAAGCCACTGCAATGAGAAGCCCGCACACCGCAACGAAGAGTAGCTCCCACTCGCCGAAACTAGAGAAAGCCCGCATGCAAGGAAGACCCAACGCAGCCAAAAATAAATAAATAAATAAATTTATATTAAAAAAATAGTGATGAGTGTAAATGATATTTTGAGATATCTACAACTAAAATATGATATATAAATATATAATATATGTGTGTATGTATATAAACATGTATTTATATAATTATTTATATATATAAATATATTTCTATTGCGGAAAAGCTTCAGGTATCACTAACATTACTTTCGTTTGTTGCCACTTACATTCGTAATTGAAAATGTTTAATTTTAATAGTGAAAACAATGATGGAGGTTTTACCACCCTCGTTAGATAATCTCCTGAAACCTGATTTGAAAACTCCTTCTTTAGAGGATGAAGGAGGAGGAACTAAACAAGCAAAGACAAAAATCTTTTTAGTAGTTAGGGGAAATGGAGGAAAGCTAGGAAGTATCACATGGGAAGAATTTTTTTTTTAACCACTAAACTTCTTAGGTAAGAAGGAAAATTATAACAACAGGGTTTTATAAAGATTAATTTATAAATTAATCATTCAAAATTGGGAAAAGGTGATGTAAATAAACTAGTTGGAAAGTTTTGTAATAGTCAATGCACGAGGTGAACAACATTGGTTACATTATATTTGGAAATAAAAGGAAAGATCTTACTTGAATTTAGAAAGTATTACATTTATTTAGCTGCCACACTTAAATAGGGGTAGGTGACAATTAAGCAAATGTTTCCCCAAATTGAGCATTTTGTTTCACAAAATAGTTTATTCTCCAAACTCTGCTACACATACACACACACACACACACACACATCAGAAGCATATACAACTAGAGAAAGTAGCAAAGTTGTTGGAAATCCAGTGCATTGAAATTGTTCAACAGGAAATTGCTAAATTCTCCCAAAATACAGGCACTTTGAACAATGATTTATCTGTATGTCACAGAATAAACGTTAGAGTTGGAGTTTAAATTCCCCCTCTGCCACTTCTTAAGTGTGTAATCCTTGGTAAATTGCTTTAAGCATCAGTGTTTTTCATCTTAAAAATTAGAACAATGCTAATGATATCTAGCCCAGAGGGCTATGGAGAGAATAATTACTCCAAATATGCAAAAGCACTAATCATGATATTGGATATGTTGTAAGTGCTCAATATGTGTTGATTGTATTTCAAAATAAGAGTGTACTAGATCTACAAATTAAGATGCTATCGTTAAAAATCGTCTTCAAATGAAAGGTCTCCAATGTTCCCCCTTTCTTCTTGACTAAATCATGTGTTTGTTGTCCTAGAAAGAAAGCTGTAATTTGGCTCTCCATAAAATTTCCTTGATCCTGAGGCAATACTGAGGCTATAACACTTAAGCATTCACAGTATTAGAAAGTTGAGTGTCTAAATAGGGTACTTGAAAGAATTTTGATTACATTATATACTCCCATCATACTGCCTTGGTACAAAATAATTATACTCTTTTGAACGCAAGGTTTCTGTGCGCCAACCCAGATTTCTGAAGCTGTGCAGCCTCTGTGCAGAGGGAGCTTAATGTTATGAAATTCGGTTTTACCTTGTTCTCTTGATAACAAAAACAATAGTTAAAATAATGGGAATTAAAATCCCACTCACTAGCTGGTAATGTGGCACAGAAGGGGGACAGTGGGTATACTTAAACTCTACAAATCGACTTAAAGATGTGCTAGGTTTTATCCGAAAAACAAACAAGCAAACAAATAGCAGCTTTTATACTTGCTTTCTTGGAAAGAAAATTAGGTGCTGTCCTACTGGCATGTAAAGAGAGGATGCACATATTCGTATTCAAGAATCTTTCTAGTGAAGAAGTACTCTAACAAATTAATCCTTTTTGAAACTATATCTGCATTTTGTCCTAAAAGTCTTAGCATTGCTCCGTTGATTGGCCCGAAACATCTTCTGAGTCAACCTCCTATTCATATTGGTCTCTCTGTACCTTTCCTCAAGCTGGCTAAGTGTCTTTTTACCTTCCAGATTTTATACGCACGCCATCAGCAGTTTTCCTGTTCATCACTTCAACTGCATGAGACAGGACCATAAAATTGAAAATTGAAGCCACGCTGAAAGAAAAATTGTGATTTGTCTTGGCCCTCTCCTGGACATTAGGTTTCTCCTCTGGCCTCTTACTAAGTTTGTCTGAGAGGCCTCCAAGCCATAGCTGGTCATTTATGTGACCCCTTTCTCACTAAAACCACATCAAATCTTGTTCTCTGATTTTACCTATTTTCCTGCCCCTCTGTTTACTGGAGTAGATTTTCTTTAAAGATTGCTCTTGACTAAGACCCCATGACCAAAGATTTATTACATTCTGCATCTGCTTGCATTTTAAGAGAATCCTCATATTCTGTCTGTAGCCCACACACTGATAGAGAAACTTTTTTTTTTCTAGTTCCAAAAGTTTGCATAATTTCAAGATCTACGTGTGGGAGCTGTGTAACCATGCTGCCACGAGATGAAAGACAGAGGCAATTTCTGCATTTCTGCTACCATTTAGAAGCACAGCTTTGTAAAACTAGAGAAACAGGACCTCAAAGAATGTGTAAGACAGAGGTCACAAATTCAAATGCATTTGGAGTCCAGGTAGGTAAAATTATTATGTTTTGTGACTGCACATAAGACAATAGAGTAGTGAATTGACTTCAGTCATTGAAAATCAACACTGTGCTATGCAAACAAAACCTTTAAATGAGCCAGATTCTACCTTTAGCCCATACCAGTTTTATGATCCATAACTGATCAAATGGCCCTTGTTTTACTCATTAAACCCTCACTGAAGAATATATTCTCTCCATCACTTTTTAAATAACAAAGTACTGATATTACCTGATGGCGAAGAAAGCCCTTTCTGCTTTTCACACCAAATATCCAATCCAAGGAATATTTCTGCAGGTGTTTTTTGTTGTTGTTGTTGTTTTCTAAAACACATCTCAGATATAATCATTTCACTTTTAAAGGTACAATTACCGTAAAGATTGTGATCACTTTGCATTTTGGTCTACCACAAAAAACTCCTAACTGATATCTCTACCTTTATCAATCTATGGGGCACACAGCCACAGAAATCACCTTCCTTAAATATATTGTGATAATATTGTTTCTCTGCCTAAAAACCTGCAGAAGACTTCAGTCACTCTAAATTCTCGATCATGATAAGAAAGTTTCTTATTAGCACATCCATCCTTTCTTCAATTAAACTTCATCATCTCTTATTCCCATTTGAACTCATCTTTTGTGTCAGGCAAACGTGCTTAGTACCAATTGTTACGATACCAACATTTAAGTGGTAATTTTTGGTATAGCTGCCAAAAATGTCAAGATCTATGTGTGGGAGCTGTGTAACCATGCTGCCACGAGATGAAAGACTTGCTAGCTGGAAAATACAGTTGTCCTAAAGGAAAATGTAGTTATCTTAAAGGAAAATGTAGTTGTCCTAAAGGAAAATGTTCAAAGCATTCCCATTCCTAGTATGGCATGGAAAGTTTAATATGCCTAGTCACTAATTTTCTTGTTGCAAGTACCTTATGCTCCCTTAAAAAGAGAGACCTTGTACATCTTCAGAACTACCAGGCCACTGGTCTCTCCATTGGAGGCATCCTTGTTGCTGCTCCGTTCTTATAGACACCTTTTTAACCTTGATCACATGTACAGAAACAGAAAAGGAGCAGGAAGAAGCAAATTTGTTCCAGAGATTGCAGAAGCACTATTTACTGGCAATTTTGTCTAAATCTGATTTGTTTGAATCTGAATCATAAGAGAGTCTTGACAGCAAGTAATTACTTCCTTTGAGATCAAGGTAACTAAGGGAAATAGCCTTGGCTTTGAACTATATAGCGGAATTAAAAGTGAACTTGTTTTACAGATAAGTGGCCTAAAGGCAGAGGTAGGATAAGTGACTAATGGATTATTGATGGAAAAGGAAGGCTTACAACTGGCTCCCTTTAAGGTATTTTATGCCAAATACCCCTGGGCACCATTAGGCAGGAGAGGAACTCTATATTTTGGGAACTAAACTGCCTGAATATAATTTGCACAGAGATTAAACACTGTTTAAAAAAAAAAAAAAAAAGCCCCTTCCAAACTATTTTAAGAGAACCTTAGGGATCACCCAACTCATTCCCACCTGACTCAGTTTTCACTCACATCAACTAGAAAGAACCTAATATATCTTCATATTTACTTCCCACAAAAAGTCTCATTTTATCAACCAAGAAAATGAAGTTCAGGGAAAAGATATTTTCCAGCTAGCAAGTTGGTAAGGCCATAATGCAAATCTTGGTCTGCTGAGCTCCAGAGCCAAGGCTTTATTCTTTTTGCTTGTTATGAACACATCAACTACTGCGGTTGGGGACTGGTTCACAAGTGTGAGTGTGAGGGGCTTTCCCATCACCACCACCTCCCTGGGTTTCCAAGGTGCTGTGAGCCTTTGCTTGAATTCAAGATTGTCATAGGAGGATGCCCTAATGATGTTCATGTGGGATAAGTCAGATGTGGATGGAGCAAAGGCTCGGGATTCTAATGGCCTTGACCTCTGTTGGATGTCACTGTTTAAGGTGTTGTTTATTGACAAAGGAAAGTGTGGACCAAAGGGGAGGTGATTTGAACTAGACTGTTGGATTTGCTGGATTTGCTCAAATGACATTTGACATCCGCCGAGGATGACACAACTCCTAGGTGCTCATTTCTGCCCAGGTGGCCCCTTCAAGTCCAGCAATATCCTATGCCATTGTTATTCTAAGCATGCAGTTTTGGTATCGCCTGGGAACTTGGTGGAAATGCAGAATTTCTGGCTCCACCTCAGACCTACTGAATCAGAGTTTGCATTTTAACCAGATCCCCGGGGCACCTTTATGTTAGAGTTAGAAGTACTCCGGTATGTTATTTCTATACCAAGCTTAAGACAGGAGAAATCTTTGTGAGGCTGTCTGTGGTCTTATCTGCCTGAGCTCCCCCACAGTCTGTCATTCTAATTGCCTCCTGGAAACCTGCCTGGTAAACAGAAACCAGAGTTCCTCCCCTTGCGAACTATCAACTCCTCTACCTTCATCACCTGTCTGCCTGTCTCCTCTTCCCAGGCCCCGAGGACTTTTTTCCTAGCCTTGGTGGACCCTACCCTCCTCCCACTGTTTGTCCCAGTCATTTTATCTGTCCTCACTTAGGTCCATCAAGGGCTTAAGTGCTTTTGGAACAGAAGAGCCCGAGAGACTAGGAACCTATTTCTGATATCTACCCTGTCCTCATCCCTGAGCCGAGGCAATTAAATAGAACCAACTCTCTGCTGGAATTAGGTCAAAAGAAAGGAGTAAAAGGAGGTGGGGTTGGGGGGGAGAGGACATTGATTAATTTATCAAAAAAGGAATCTACTACACTTACATATGATGCATTTGTATGAAGTGTATTCTCAACACTGTGTTTCTGTACATGTCATTGGTTTGTAGATTCCTAGAAACGAAGGTCTGTTTCTGCTTTACTACCTTGAATTCACATGGATGTTAGAAATATTTCCAGATAATTATGATTGATTTAAAGCATCTCTGGCTTGAGATTATCCAGCTAGAAAATGAGCCCATGTCCTTATACTCTGAGCATTTGAGGAGGTCGTCCAGCCTAGCAGTTAGCAATGTGGGTACTGATAGCTGACTCTACCACTCACTAGCTGAGTGGTTCTGGATAAGTCTCTTAAAATCTCTGACCTTTTTCTTCTTGTGGATGAGAATAATAGCATTATACTGACTTCAGAGAGTTTTTATAAGATTAAATGACAAATTGCATGTAAATGTTAATATATTATCTGGCATATGGCATGCCTAATAAAATTGAGCTTCTCTTATTACTTCAGAATTACTATCCATGAAATGTTAATATTCACTCATGGCAACTGGAAAATTATGAAGGTTTGAATCTAGACTCCTAGTGTTGAAAATTATTATATAAAAATTTTAGTTGGAATCAAAGGCATCATAATACTAATAATATATTTATTGAGCATTAGCTATGTGACACCTTCTCATATATGATCACATAGAATCCTCACAACTCTTTTGAGACAGTTCCTATTTTCATCTTTCTCTTTCATCTGATCACCAAACCTATTTCCTCTTTCCCTGGTACATAGCTGGAGACTGGGTGGACAGCCTAGGTGTGGTCATGTACTGAGTGGCATGGAGTATGTGAGGCAAAGATTATGCTACGTCCAAACTTGGTCCATTAGAACCCACCACGTGCCATCCCTTGTGCTCTTGCCTCCTTCGTGGCAGCCTTGAAAACTGCACATTAAAGATGGAGGATCTATAAGAGGGAAGGATCCTGGCTTCCTCACTACCTCTTAGAGAAAAGCCACCAGCAGATCAAGAAGAATCATTTTGGATTTTATGTGAGAAATACATTTCCATTGTGTTTCATTTCTGGGATGTGTTCCTTACAGCAGCTAATCTCACCTTAACTAATTCACTTAGTCTATCTAAGGTCACACAGCTTATAATTAGGGACTGGAATTCTAGGTCGGGTGAACCCCAAAGCCTGCACTCTCATTCATTACTCTATACTGGCATCAAGCTTCACTTGAGAGCCAAAGAGTGTTTCCGTTTTAGCCACCTACCAAATTATGTCAAATAGTAAACACTAGAAGGAGATGAATCTGAAACCTAGAAACCCCTCAACTGAGTTGTTTTCAGAAGCCAGTGCCTGAATCAGCTGATTCACGAGCCCTGGGAATTTCCTACAGCTGTCATCAGATGGGCTCAGACCATGCCAATTTATTAGGAAAACAATTTTTCCTCAAGAACCCATCACTGATTTTTTGAAATCTGTTGTCAGTTTTACTTCTCTCTCTATGGGGTACTGAACCAGTGACTTGTATGTTTGGAGCCTCTAATGAGGTTGGTAATGGTCTTATAAACTCTCTGTGGAGCTCTCACACCTCTAATTGAGAATCAGACATGAGATTGGCCAGAGCCCAGGGGATATTCTCCAAGTGCGTGCTCACAGTGGCAACTGTTTGCTCAGAAGGCTCAAGGGAACTTCTCCCTACCAGAGCCCTAAAAAATTAGGGCAGGCAGGGCTCCACTTGGTGGGACAGAAGCTCTATAGTGAAGCAGAAAAACATCACCTATAATAACAATAAACACTTGCATGGCACATGCAGATAACAAGGTGCTTTCAAGTGTGGAGTGTCAGTATCAATAGGCATTGAGACAATTTCCATTTTATTGATGAGATTCCTGAGAATCAATGAAACTAAGTGACTTGCCAAAAGCATAATAAAATAAGGTATAAACATTGGCCTTCTAACTCCAAATCCATCACAAAACTCTTCTGGCTCTCTGTATCTGAATTCTCAAAGATCCTAGTAAGCTCACTGTGATAAAAATAAGTGAGATGCTAAGTGAAAGAAAGTAGACACAAGAGACCACATATTGTATGGTTCCATTTATATAAAATGTCCAGAAAAGACAAAGCTCTAAACAGGGAGTAGATTAGTATATATTTCCCTGGGTTGGGGCTCAGAGGAACAGGGGTTGACAGTAAATGTGTGTGAACCATCTTACTGAGTGATGGAAACGTTTCAAAATGCATATATTGGGACTTCCCTGGTGGTCCAGTGGTTAAGACTCTGCGCTTCCACTGCAGGGGGCGCGGGTTCGATCCCTGGTTGGGGAACTAAGATCCCGCGTGCCAGGAGGTGTGGCCAAAAATTAAAAAACAAACAAACAAACAAAAACCCCACAAAATGCATATATGGTGATAGTTGCACATGTAAAATAGTAAAATAATTGTATTAAAAATCATTGAATTGTACATTTGAGTGAATTATGTGATATGTAAAATACACCTCAACAAAGTGGTTGAAAAAAAAAGTAACATTTTGTAAATTAAACCCCCTCCAAAACCCTGTGCATTCAAAAAGACTGAAAATATAAGTTTACATATGCATAGAAATATCTAGGAGGATAGCCACTGTTTAGTGATTAACACTAAGAAATTCTATCGTGGGAGAAAACTGGAAACTTTTTAATACTCTATGTTTTTCTGTATTTGGGGGGAAATAATTGACTTAAAAATTATTTTAAAACATTTTTGAGAGATAAGAAGTTACAATGGGGCTTCCCTGGTGGCACAGTGGTTGGGAATCTGCCTGCCAATGCAGGGGACACGGGTTCGAGCCCCGGTCCGGGAAGATCCCACATGCCACGGCCCAGCTAAGCCCGTGCGCCACAACTACTGAGCCTGTGCTCTACAGCCCGCGAGCCACAACTACTGAGCCCACGTGCCACAACTACTGAAGCCCGCACGCCTAGAGCTCCTGCTCCGCAACAAGGGAAGCCACCGCCATGAGAAGCCCGCGCACCACAAGAAAGAGCAGCCCCCGCTCGCCGCAACTAGAGAAAGCCCATGTGCAGCAACGAAGACCCAACGCAGCCAAAAAAAAAATAATAATAATAAAAATTTTTTTAAAAGAGTGAACATTAAAAAAAGAAAAAGAAAAAAAAGAAGTTACAATGTAGAAAATGTAATGAATTATAAGTGCCGTTTCCTTTGGATAGTGGATTATGGCTTATATTCTTGTCTTTCTATGTTTATTTTGTAATTAAAAATGATTATATATTACTTTTACAATAAAAAAAAAATAAGTGGGGTTGATTCTTTCTGATGGAAGCTGGCCTCTAAGCAAAACAAGGGGGCCTATGAGGGAGGGTCTGTTCAGGCATCAACCCTGCCCTCTTCCCTGTCCACACGGTCCCCCGCCTCTGCATGACTCAGGGCCCTTCAGATCTGCCAGGAGCTGCTGCTTTGTCTTAACAATTCTGTGGCTTATGTAACAGAGAGACACAGGACAATATGGCTTGTGTAATTAATTTTTCTAGCTCCGAAGTCAGGAAGCGGAACTCTCCCAGGCAGGCGGGGTCTGAGCTTCTCCCTTCTACTCAGGCCTCGGCCTGGCTAAAGCCAAGTGAAAGAACCCTAGCAGAAGGCAAGATGGTTTCCTCTGCTTAGCAACCCTCTCCCAAGGCAGAGCCCAAGAATATTTACACGTGCAAAGAGGAGCATCAGGTTTGTTGCGCTCAAAAGTCTCGTTGCCACCAGTTCCATCTCCTCCGTGCTGTGTTCCCACCTTACCACAGTACATGGTTAAAAAAAAAAGAAAGAAAGAAAGAAAAAGAAAACCTGAAGATGGGCTAAAAATACCTGAGCCAAATTCAGTGCTTCTGTGAGAAGGCTGAGCACACCGGTGACATCCATGGTAAAGACAGCGCCAACATTATACACAACAAGTCACATCCTGATGAGTTAATTGCCCCAATTGAACATAAGTGCAGTGGAGGAAAAGGGTATGTTAATGCATGAGATTTTACTTTTTCACACAGGAAATAAAACCCCAAATGGAGATTTAACATCTTATGAAAACTTGTGCAAAGATAACTTTTAAGGAGAAAAAGAGCTGCTCAGATTTGTAGATGAGGCTATCTCATGAATAAAATATCATCATACTTCATCAGTTTTCAAAGAAAAAAATAAAACTATTTAGCACAGTTCTGTGTCCTCCTCACTCAGCCTGTATCAGTGGAAAGAGTAGATGCCCTAGAACTGAAGACCTGAATTTTAAGTCCCTCTGTCCCCCTCTAACTGGTGGTTATGCGGTGATGACCGAGTTTATTAACTTCTCGGTCTTGGTTTCCACGTACATATACAACATTGGGGATGATGCCTATTTATCGCAGGCTGTTTTGAAAATTAAACAAAGTGGCACAAACACAAAGGCACAGTGCTTGGAGTAGCACCTATCGATACATATCGATACATAATTGATGTTCAGTAAGTATCAACTCCCCCTTCACTCTGCACTGCAAGCAAGGGGTAGAATGAAGAAACGGGTAGAATAAAGAAACAGCAAATGGAGACACCAGAATGTAGGATAGAAGGGCATTGTGAAATCTTTCCAAAGGTGGATCAAAATTATTCATAATGGAATCCAAAATATTGATATGGAAAACAAGAGCAAACCAGAAAAAAGTTTCTGCTTATCAAAGTTTCTTGTAAAAAATGAAAACATTGTAGAATTCATTCTATTTTTTCATTGGTTGGATTCTGTAGTCCCCCTTTAAGTGACCTCAAGTTACAACTAAAGGCAGGAAAAACTAGATGACTGGGACTTCCCTGGTGGCGCAGGGGTTAAGAATCCACCTGCCAATTCAGGGGACACGTGTTCGAGCCCTGGTCCGGGAAGATCCCACATGCCGCCGAGCAACTAAGCCCGTGAGCCACAACTACTGAGCCTGCACTCTAGAGCCCGCGAGCCACAGCTACTGAGCCCACGTGCCACAACTACTGAAGCCCTCGCACCTAGAGCCTGTGCTCTGCAACAAGAGAAGCTGCCACAATGAGAAGCCTGCGCACCACAACGAAGAGTAGCCCCCGCTCGCCGCAACTAGAGAAAGCCCGCGCACAGCAATGAAGACCCAACGCAGCCAAAAATAAATAAATAAATTTATAAAAAAAAAATTAGGTGACTATTAAACAGTCAGATAATAATTACCTTGACCAAATAGGTGTTTGTGTCACTTTGAAAAATTAGTAGATATATAATACTTATATTTAAATCATAAAAAAACTGATAATAGAAAGGTTGAAAATCAGTGTAGTGGGAGAAACAAAACCCTTACTTCAACTGCCATTGCTTGGGAAAACCCACCTCGGTTGGCTTTTTCGTTGTGCACCAGTGTGTGGCCCAGCAGAGCCTGCAGGGGTTAACACACAGAGGAAACTCAAGTGCTGGGCATACTTAATGAAGAGACTGGAGGTATTTGGAGCATTGCTGAAGGATGAGGAGGAACAGATGGAGAGACCACAAACAGGAGAAAGGGGGGAGATGCAAAGTAGTGTCTGTGAAGAACACGACGGTCAGAGAAAATTTTCTAGAGGTGATGTTGGCTGAGGGATTCTTAAGATGTACGATGTCTAATAGCACACGTGAAGTTACGTGCTGGGGTGTGTAGTAATCCTCCTTCATTGTCTCCAGCCTTTAGAGAAAGTCTGTCCCACCACTGTCTTCTGAGAGTGGGTGCTATACAGAAGTAATTAAAAGAGCACAGAGCTCCATTTTACAATTGGGTTTCCTTTAGTGGGGGAGGCAGAAAAGGCAGTCCAAGCAGAAAGATGCAGAAATGCAGGAAGGAACAACAACATCTCTAGAGGAAACTGGAAACTGGAGCAAGCAGTGACTAGGAGAAAAAAGGAGCCCACTGAGAATTGAATTCTTTCTAACTGTGGGCTAGGCGCTTATGTTAATTTCATCTTTGCAACAATGCTGCGGAGGAAGCATTATGGGCTCATAGATGTGGAAATGCAGGCTCTCAGAGGTTTGGTAACTTGCTTACAGCCTCACATGCAGTATGTCAGGGAACTGTGCTTCAAACTCAGCTCTTTGGACTTTAAAGTTGGCACACTTTCATTAATTCACAACACTGACACCATTTCTCAGCTTGTGACTAACATTCCAGTCTTCACCTCTAATCCGCTCCTTCAGGAGCTTTCTATTTCCACACCTGCTTAAATCCAGTAACAAGACTGTGGCAGATTGTATTTCTCAAAAATGGTCACAACAATATTTCCAGCCCCACTTGCCCTTTCAGACGCTTGCCACTCTCCCATTGAGGTGTGAAGCCTATTTCCTCCCAACTCTGAACCTGGATCAGCTTTTATAACGTACTCAACAAGCAGCATGTGGCAGAAGTGATGCTGTCTGCTGGTGAGACTAGGTAGTGAAGGGCTATGCAGTCTCCCCCTGACACATGCTCTCTCTCTTTTTATTTCTCTCTCCCTCTCCCTCTCCCTCTTTCTGCAAACATGCACCTGGTTAAGATATGCAGCTACTCTGAAGTAACCATGCTGGGAAAAGTGCATGAGAAGACCACACGTAGGTAGACAGATACCCCAGGAGCCCCACCTGTTCCAGCCTCCAGCTGTTTGAGGCTTCCCAACCCAGGCACCCGAAATGCAGGTAAATGAAACTTCAGATGATTCAAACCCCCAGCCTCCGAGACACCCAGCTAATGCCCAGTGGGACGGAAACTAATAGTCCCCACGAAGCCCTGTCCAAAATGCAGATTCTTGAGCAAAGTAAATGTTGTTATTAAGTCACTTAAGTTGTTTCAGATTTAGTCAGGTTTGTTATGCATCAACCAATAACTGAAACACTGACACTGATAGGGCAACAGACACATACATGTAAGAGAAAGTAGGAAATTAGATATTTTTAAAAGAATAAATTCAAGCCAGTCTACATAAGCACACACAGCTGTTGAGATATTTTATATTTACATTGTCACTAATCTTTTCAACCTAAACTAGTCCTACCATAATAAATATTAATGCCAATTGGCAACACAATATGAAACCTGAATTTTTGAAAATATGTGTAAGTCTTGAACTTTTTTACATTTCTTAAGAAGAAATCATTGACTATTTTTAGACAATAAAGTTTTACTTAAATAGAGTCTTATTAGCCCAATAATGATGACCTTTCACCACAGAATTGGGCATATGACCTCATTTAATTAAGGAGCTTACAATATTCTTGGCAGAATTAGCTACTATGTCTTCATCTGTTATCATCGCTATCAAACTACCAATGTCATTTTTCACAGAACTAGGACAAAAAATTGCACAATTTGTATGGAAACACGAAAGACTACGAATAGCCAAAGCAATCTTGAGAAAGAAAAACGGAGATGGAGGAATCAGGCTCCCTGACTTCAGATTATACTACCAAGCTACAGTATCAAGACAGTATGGTACTGGCACAAAAACAGAAATATAGATCAGTGGAACAGGATAGAAAGCCCAGAGATAAACCCACACACATATGTCACCTTATCTTTGATAAAGGAAGCAAGAATATACAATGGAGAAAAGACAGCCTCTTCAATAAGTGGTGCTGGAAAAACTGGACAGCTACATGTAAAAGAATGAAATTAGAACACTCCCTAACACCATACACAAAAATAAACTCAAAATGGATTAAAGACCCAAATATAAGGCCAGACACTATAAAACTCTTAGAGGAAAACATAGGCAGAACACTCTATGACATAAATCACGGCAAGATCCTTTTTGACCCACCTCCTAGAGAAATGGAAATAAAAACAAAAATAACAAATGGGACCTAATGAAACTTCAAAGCTTTTGCACAGCAAAGGAAACCATAAACAAGACAAAAAGACAACCCTCAGAATGGGAAAAAATATTTGCAAACGAAGCAACTGACAAAGGATTCATCTCCAAAATATACAAGCAGCTCATGCAGCTCAATATCAAAAAAAAAAAAAAAACCCAATGCAAAAATGGGCAGAAGACCTAAATAGACATTTCTCCAAAGAAGATAGATTGCCAACAAACACATGAAAGGATGCTCAACATCACTAATCATTAGAGAAATGCAAATCAAAACTACAATGAGGTATCACCTCACAGCGGTCACAATGGCCATCATCAAAAAATCTACAAACAATAAATGCTGGAGAGGGTGTGGAGAAAAGGGAACCCTCTTGCACTGTTGGTGGGAATGTAAACTGATACAGCCACTATGGAGAACAGTATGGAGGTTCCTTAAAAAACTAAAAATAGAACTATCATATGACCCAGCAATCCCACTACTGGGCATGTACCCTGAGAAAACCATAATTCAGAAAGAGTCATGTACCACAATGTTCATTGCAGCTCTATTTACAATAGCCAGGACATGGAAGCAACCTAAGTGTCCATCAACAGATGAATGGATAAAGAAGATGAGGTACATATATACAATGGAATGTTAGCCATAAAAAGAAACGAAATTGAGTTATTTGTAGTGAGGTGGATGGACTTAGAGTCTGTCATACAGAGGGAAGTAAGTCAGAAAGTGAAAGACAAATACCGTGTGCTAACACATATATATGGAATCTAAAAAAAAAAAAAAGGTTCTGATGAACCTAGGGGCAGGACAGGAATAAAGACACAGACGTAAAGAATGGACTTGAGGACATGAGGAGGGCGAAAGGGTAAGCTGGGACGAAGTGAGAGAGTGGCATTGACATATATACACTACCAAATGTAAAATAGATAGCTAGTGGGAAGCAGCTGCATAGTACAGGGAGATCAGCTCGGTGCTTTGTGACCACCTAGAGGGGTGGGATAAGGAGGGTGGGAGGGAGACGCAAGAGAGAGGGTATATGGGAATTATATGTATACGTATAGCTGATCACTTTGTTATACAGCAGCAACTAACACAACAACGTAAAGCAATTATACTGCAATAAAGATGTTAAAAATAAATAAATAAATAAATAAAGAGGTGGGCTTCTTGGGAGGTGAAACAATTACATGCTTTGAAAAGTGGAGTCTGACCCCTGGAGGCTGAGAAGTGTTAGGAACACACCTTTCAGTAGGCAGGAAACATGAAACTGACAGGCTATGAATACGGGGTTGGAGCCAGCACGTAAGGAAAGTAAACCACCCCCGACACCTAAGCTGACAGTATCTACCAGGTGTGCTAACTTGAGGGAAAACGGAACAGAGGATGCTAAGGAGGTGAGAGACTACAGAGATTATGCATTTGTCATTAGAGGGGAGAGAAAATAAAACAGGAGCGTTCCACACAGCTCAAGATGAGCATAGCTGCTTCATCTATACCTTCCAAGGTAGATTTCAGAGATACCACACTGACAGACTTAGATGTGTTTTCCCACTACTCAACGGGGTGGTACTGAGGGTAGTTACACTAGGGGATAAATCTCCAGAAATCAGCCACGTACCTTGACAACTGGACACATACAACTATACCTACTCCTGGGAAACAGGGGGAGAATTTATCTTGTTTCATATTCATATGAGACTGACCTTGCTGTTTACTTGGACAGAAATAATACAATCTAGAGACAGCCCAAAAACATGCACCGGCAGAGATGGGGCAAAGGGTGCCCTGAAGACATGGCTCTGTGGCCACATCTGTAGAGAAGGAGCCTTCGGGAGATACTTTACATCATGCCTTGCTCCACACTTCAGCCAAATTCTTTTAATTAAAATTAAACTTTTAGAGAAATTTCATTACCAGCAAAATTCAGGGTCAGACCTTGAATGGGGGATGCAAAGGAGGATGTAGGTTAGAACAGAAAAGGGAATTTTAATTATGACAATTACAACTGCTCTTCATTTACCCTCTGCCAGCAGCAAGTCTCAACCTTCACCTCTCACAATAACTTATATCCTCAGAATTTGTAGTGTTTATACACAAAGAAATATTTTTGGTTTTTAGGGAGTTTTGAAAAAATATCTCATGCTGTTTTATTAATCTGACCTTTTAATGACCTTTTAATATTTTTCATAGGCTCTTTTGATATACAGAATTTTATGATGGCCCCCAATATTCCCACTACCTAGTATACATGCCCTGTATAATAATCCCCTCCCCTGGAGTCTGAGCGGACCCTATGAACATGATGGGTAGTCACTCCCATGATTATGTTACATTATACCAAGACTCAGTGATAGCAGGCTAGACAGATTCTTCTACTGGCTTTGAAGATGTAAGCTGCCATGTTTTGAGAAAGTCACATGACTAGGACCTAAGGGCAACTCTTAGAAACTGAGCAACCTCTGGCCAAAAACCAGCAAGAAAACAGGAACCTCAGTCCTACAACCACAAGGAACTGAATTCAGCCAACAACCTGGATGACCTTTGAATGGATCCTGAGCTCCAGATGAGAACACAGCCCTGCAGACATTTTGATTTCATTGCGGTGAGATCCTGGCCAGAGGACCCCCATCTATACAGTGACAAAATTTCTGACCTACAGAAAATGTGAGATAACAAATGGGTATGATTTTGAGCCTCTAAATTTGTGGTTATATGTTATACAGCAATTAAAAACAGAAAACAAAACAAAAAAAACTCATACACCTCTCCCTCTGCTGGCTGCACCAAGCCTTGTTTTCAAAGCAGTATCACATAACACTTACCATAGTGTGCGTATATTTTATTATTACTATTTTTAAAACTACAGAATTTCTAGAGGTTTGGCACAGCCTTTGAATATTTCATCCTGTGCTGTTTTTTAACCACTCTGCGCTAGATGCCTATAACCTGATTCAGTATGTTTTCAGCTTCTCCTTGTTTCTACTTTGTGTGCCCATGGAAAGAAAATCAAGAACAAGGGTGATATTTACGTTCCTCAGAGCAGTGAAAAGTGTTGTTCATGCTGACCAAGGCTGGACACGCTTCCTGCCCCCATTTCCTGTGTGCTGTGATCCTCCATTACACAAACTCATAGCCCTTTCTTACTTCATAGCTGTTTGTGGCTACAAGAATGGCCCCAAATCCTACTCATTCTGGCCCTGGAAGTATTGCTAGGAGGAGCCCCTCCATCTCTACCTCCATGTCTTCTTTTCAGGGCTTGTGCTACTTCAACTACTAGCACAAAAACAAAGTGATGATAAAATCAGCTCTGGGTTAAATTTCCAGCAGCAGGAAACATCTAAGATTACTGCCACTTGCAACAATGGTTGATGTCATAAATCAACACAGAAGACAAGAAGTTAAAATGACCAAAAAAAAAATTATTTAGGGTAAGCAATGCAACCCTTTATCTATCCATCTGTCTATCTATTTTAATGTATGACACATTTCCCCAGAATACCACAGAATGTGACCTAATTTGGAGATTGGATCACAGAGGCGATCAAGTTAAAATGAGATCATTAGGGTGGACTCCAGTCCAAAATGACTGGTATCCTTAAAAAATAAAAATTTAGTCAGAGAGACAGACATGCGTAGAGAAAAGACAATGTGAAGAGACGTAGAGAGTAGACAGCCATTTACAAGCCAATTAGAGGCCTGGAACAGATCCTTCCCTCATAGCTTTCAGGAGGAATCAACCCTGCCGACACCTTGATATTGGACTTCTAGCTTACAGAACTGTGAGACAATAAATTTCCGTGGTTTAAACAACTCAGCTTGTGACACTTTGTTACGGCAGCGCTGGTGAACTCATTCAGCCCCCAACCTTTGCTCTGCGTTTTCTTTGTCCGATAAGTCATTGTATTCATTCTGCAGATTAACACAGTCTCCATCTCCATTTCTTCCCCAAGTAGATCACAACTTTAGCCTTCTCAGTACAAGACATTTTATTTCTTCTCCCTTTATGCTTTTTTAAAGTTCATTTACTATCTATGCTATCAGTAATGGTTCTATGGCCCTATCACTGGACCTGCTCTAGAAACAAACCCTGAGAACCCTCCTACACTGTTGGTGGGAATGTAAATTGGTGCAGCCACTATGGAAAACAATATGGAGCTTCCTCAAAAAACTAAAAATAGAATTGCCATATGATCCAGCAATCCCACTCCTGGGCATATATCTGGACAAAACTATAATTCTAAAAGATACATGTACCCCTATGTTCATAGCAGCACTATTTACAATAGCCAAGACATGGAAGTAACCTAAGTATCCATCAACAGATGAATGGATGAAGATGTGCTATATATACACAATGGAATATTACTCAGCCATAGAAAAGAATGAAATAATGCCATTTGCAGCAACATGAGTGGACCTAGAGATTATCATACTAAGTGAAGTAAGCCAGCAGAGAAAGACAAATATCATATGATATCACTTATATGTAGAATCTAAAAAAATGATACAAATGAACTTATTTACAAAACAGAAATAGATTCACATTCATAGAAAACAAACTTAATGGTTACCATAGGGGAAAGTGGCAGGGGGGCGGGGAATAAATGAGGAGTTTGGGATTAACAGATACACACTACTATATATAAAATAGATAACCAACAAGGACCTACTGTATAGCACAGGGAACTATACTCAATATCTTGTAATAAACCATAGTGGAAAAGAATATGAAAAATATATATATATTTGTGTGTGTATAACTGAATCACTTTGCTGTACACCAGAAACTAACATAACATTGTAAATCAACTATATTTCAATTAAAAAAATTTTTTTAAATGAACAAACCCTGAGAACATCCTGATAACCATTTGATGAAACTAGAGGAAGAGCAACAGGTAAAGATGTAAAAATCTTGATGTGCTAGACAAATTGGGGAATCAGTGAGCAAACCTGTCTGGATTGATTAGAGAGTTCATGCCCCAAAGAGAAGTCTGAACTTTATCCTCCAGGCATGAAAATTTATTAAAAGATTTAGTGGCTGTTTTCTTTTGTTTGCCAGGAGTGTTATAAGTCTTTCAGGAAGATGCATTTGGCCACGATTTCAAAAGATAGATTAGGAAAAGGATCAGAGTCATGGAGATCAGATGGGAGGTTATTAAAAGTTCATGGGTGGAAGTATCAAAAACCTAGATAATAGTAATACAGTAGAAATGGGAAGAATACATGTGAAAAATCTTATGAAGAATCAACAGGTCTTTGTAGAACGTGAGACAACCTTGAGTTCTCCAGCTGGGAAAAGCAAAACTGACAAGGCTAAGAAAAACCAAAATATAATAAGTAGCTTATTCTGCATAAAATATGCTATTTCAGCAGATCTTAATAGTGACTAACAAAATATTAATAGTTACTAATAAGACATTTTTGTTTTCTAGGTATATTTTAAAAACCTTTTCTCCAATACAACATTTAATGAGTCCAATAAAATTTGGAATGTTTAAATGTTGGGTTGTTGTCGTTGGTTTGTTAAAATCCTATGCGAAGAATTTAACCTCTCTTTTTGGGGAGGTTGGAGAGATGTTCATTGTTTCCTTCAGAAAGTGAAGGAGAAAAAAAAGAAAGAAAGAAAGAAAGTGAAGAAGAGCATCATCAGAAAATCTACAAACAACAAATGCTGGAGAGGGTGTGGAGAAAAGGGAACCCTCTTGCACTGTTGGTGGGAATGTAAATTGATACAGCCACTATGGAGAACAGTATGGAGGTTCCTTAAAAAACTAAAAATAGAACTACCATATGACACAGCAATCCCACTACTGGGCATATACCCAGAGAAAACTATAATTCAAAAAGACACATGCACCCCAATGTTCATTGCAGCACTATTTACAATAGCCAGGTCATGGAAGCAACCTAAATGCCCCTCAACAGACGAATGGATAAAGAAGATGTGGTTCATATATACAATGGAATATTACTCAGCCATAAAAAAGAATGAAATTGGGTCATTTGTTGAGATGTGGAGGCATCTACAGACTGTCATACAGAGTGAAGTAAGTCAGAAAGAGAAAAATAAATATCGTATGTTAACACATATATGTGGAACCTAGAAAGTGGTACAGATGAACCGGTTTGCAGGGCAGAAATTGAGACACAGATGTAGAGAACAAACGTATGGACACCAAGGGGGGAAAGCGGCGGGGGGTGGGGTGGTGGTGTGATGAATTGGGTGATTGGGATTGACATGTATACACTGATGTGTATAAAATGGATGACTAATAAGAAATAAATAAATAAATAAATAAATATTTTAAAAAATTTAAAAAAAGAAAGTGAAGGAGAATGCCATTTTTCTTTGTATCAAGAGAAGAACTTGATTATGCTTTCTTGGTGTTGACTGAACGAGTACTCTTCTAGGCAGTTCTGCCATGTGAGTATGCATCCCCCTGTGAATGCACCCACACTCACATCCAGATATACACTTCCCTAGAACTGCACTACAAATGATTCCCTTCTTCAGTATGCTTCAGGAGGCTTAGTAAATGTTAATTCATAACCTAAATCATAGCCATGAATCCATTCACCTCCATTATTTCTAAACAACCAAGTTTAATGTATTAGCTAGACTGCCTTAATATAGAATCACATGAGCAACAGGGTCAGTTTTTCAAGAAGACAGCCTTTGCTGACCCTCATATATTTAAATCAATAACCTTAATATGATTAAGGACTCTGTAAGTCCTTATTCCTTTTCTCTCTATCACTCTCTACCTTTGGACTCATGAAGTGCAAATAAAACACAGAAGATGACAACTAAAGAAAGCAAGAAAATGCTACACAAATGTCGGGGGCAATTGTGGAAATGGAAAAAAAAAAGAAGAGAGTTATAGTTGGAAAACATTTACTCAAGGAAACGTAAACATCAAGATTCTGGACATATTTTGAAAGGTGTCACTACTTGAAGTATGACAAAGCAATGGAGACGCCAGAAGCCATAAAATCATAATTTGTTATTATAAGACAGTCCTAAAGCTCAGATCATTAGGATATTATTTCCCCAGGTACAAAGTTCCAAGCTTTTTGCAAATTTTTTGGCTCAACTCCAGGTCTCAACCTAGGCCAGGCCAGTAGAGAACTTACCACAGTCTAGAAATGAAACTCTTTTCTCTTCAGGGGAAAAATATGAAAAGAAACAGCCTTTGAAAAATGCTGATGAAATATAACTTTTCCCCACAATAATTTTCTGGCACTTATGACAAAGATCCTCTGTTACTTACAACTTCCAGTGAATTTCATTTTTGGCTTAGCTGCAACCCAAAGAACTGACAGAGGAGGGATATTAATATATCTCTAAGTGGTGAGGGAGCTGTTTTTCAAGTAGATCGAAGCAATGAGTGTTTGGAACACCTTATACTTCAGGGGAATCCAGTTTTCTCTTACAGGTTTCACTCAGTAGCAAGAAGGCACTGTTATTGAAATGCTTAAATTCCAACAGCAGCTATAAAAGAGAAAAGACATTCTGCAGTGATGTTTAGCAGTTTTTCATTATTTGCAAATGTACTTTCATCTTGTCCAGTTCCAGTGAATTCTCACCACTGAGGCAAGACCTCAGACTTGTAGAGAATTATGTTACCAGTAGTTTTACATATTCCTCATGTCTGAACCCTCTGGGTTTTGTAGAAGCACACTGCCAGGGTTTTGTGGGCAGACTGGAATAATATTCTATAGCAAATGATGAGATGGTAGAGAAGGGGAATTTCAATGGGGGTGATATGGTATGTAAGGTTGGAAATATGGACCCTTTCTGATAGGGAGACATTAAAAGATTCAAGAAGATTCATGGATTCAACAATCCATGTTGTCAGGCCTTCAAAGAGCTCCCTTCTAATCATGAAGTCACCCCAGGCTATCTGCAAAAATGGGAGCTGGAAAACCTGTAAAAGATTTAACCATTCTGTTCAATCTTTTAGGTACTGGGAAGAAAATCAAACATGAAGAAGGTCGTTTATAGTCATTGAGGTATCTCAGTGGTCCATTCTGAAAACTGCTACCATCAGCTAGAACCATTGTCAGGGGTTTTCAAATCCGAGAGACAGCTCACAAAGGCTTCTTCAATTCTTTTGTCAGATATGAGCGTTGTTATTGCTATTGTTTTAGTAATTGACAGAGAGTCAAACACATTTTAAATATGAGAAGACCTTGGGAGAACTTGGATATCCTTAATAAAGCAAGATCCTCTGTTCGGAAAGAACAACTTTGGTTGTTAGTATGGAGGTTAGGTCTCCCCGTTTTAAACCCCAAGTTTAAGAAAGATGTGAAAGCAGGTCTTAGAAGCAAACAATCCACTTTCCAGAAACTTTACTGTTAATTATCCACATTCATTACGGTTCTACTGCAGATTTTAACATAGCTAAGAGTTAATAAAATCTGAATTAAGCCCAAAGTAGGGTCTCAACTATTCTCTGTATTGTATCTAAATCCCACTTACCCTGATTAAGGTGTAAACTTCACATCATTTATTTGCCACTTAATCTATGTAAGACAGAGTTTGACCACTTTATATAAACTCAGTAAATTTTCACAATAACCCTGTGAGGTACATATTATTAATATCCCTGTCTTGAAGATATGGAAAGTAAGGTCATGGTCATAGCTATTTCGTGGTAAAGCTTGGATTTAGACTTACCAATGATCTGTTAACTCCTGATTTTCCTGTACCTGACATTGAACACCTTGCTACTCTACCAGTAGTAGAGTTTGTTGAACATATCATCTACAGTAAAAAGGGAAATTATATAAAGACAGTGAAGGTAAGATTACCAGTGGCATCTTATCCTGGAAAACAAAGACCACTGAGTCAAAATGAGTCTAAACAGTCTTTTCCAGGAATTTGTGACTAACTACATACCAATAGTTCAATCAAAAATTAACCAAAATGGGACTTCCTTCGTGGTCCAGTGGTAAAGAATCTGCCTTCCAATGCAGGGGACGTGGGTTTGATCCCTGGTTGGGGAACTAAGATCCCACATGTGCAGGGCAACTAAGCCCGCGTGCCGCACTAGAGAGCCCTCCTGCCGTGATGAAGACCCCACGCAGCCAAAATAAATAAATAAAAACAAAAATTAACCAAAATGCACCATCTTTCGCTGGCAGTAATCTTGATACACAGCACATGATGAAGTAGCTGTCTCTTCACCCTGACTTTTGGGCATCAACAAGCGAAATGAATGGCAGGAGGGATAGTTTAGCCTGTATAACTCTATTCAGAGCAATAATAATTACTATTTAATTTTGCAAAAAGATTTAAGTATTCTTTGAGAGAATGGAGCATTTGACATTCTGTCTGGATTTTTTTTGGGGGGGCGTGTCTTTTTTGTTTTGATTTTGGTCAAGAGAAGTCATGTTGATAACAGCAGATAAAATTAGTAGAAGTCTGAAGTTTAATCAATAGTAGGACAAGCAGCTCTGTGTGTGATGTGGTTTTTCCTTTTTGGTATATCAGCATTTATGTCAGCAGAAACTAAACAGAACTTTCCTCCTCCTACAAGCCACTCCAATTCCTTTCCTTCACTTCTTTCTCTCCCCAGCGCCACCAAATTGCTGGAGGGGGTGGCTGGGCCACTGGATCTAAATATACTCAGCTCTAATCATATTGCATCAGAAATGTTAGTAAAACCGAGCCGTAACACATTAAAAACATCCAGAGATTTGGTTCTCAAGGAAACCATGTTTTCTCTCTTCTGAATCTCAAGATGCCTGCAGGAGAGCAAAAGAAAACCTACAAGAGCAGAGACCTGAGGAACTCAGTAGAAATGATAATGATGATGCTTTTTTAATTCCTGGGGGAAGAAAAATCCTTGAGTTTTCCACCTACGGAACAGAAGAGTGTGGGATTCAGGCTGTTCACTTCCTCATTTTCCTTGACTTCTTCGGGAAATTTGTATTCCTACTAAAGTGTGTGTTACATAAGAGGGGGTCAGATGACCTGCCTGTAAAGGTTGCAGGAGTTTGGAACTTTGTTTTACTAATTAGTGTGTGCACTCAGTTGAGGATTGGCGGAAGCTGCTACCTTTATTAGCATTGAAGCTGAACTTCCACCATCACTAGGGAACATAGCAAACCGATGTTCACAAAGATGCCATCATCCTCACCTCCACCTCTACCTCCACTGGCTCACAACACCCTCTATAGTTACCACCCTACTATGAAATGGGAACAGGTGTCTGGAAACCTCTCTTTCTAGACACACACACACAATTTTCTACAACAGTGATCCCACTCTGGAGACCAACAAGAGCTATCATTCCATTTTTTAAAAGCCCCTTAGAGATGGAAGGGAATGGGAGGTTATAATCGCTCTACAGTTTCTAGAGGAATCACTCTGTAAGAGATGCTATGCTCTAAGCAAACGAGTAGTCCCATGTTCTTTGTGCCATGACTCATATTTCAAACTCTACGTCCTTTCTGCTTGGCCATGGTAAAGCCATGTAGAGCACTGCTTACCTCAGCTGGAAAGTCATTACGTGTTTTAACGCTAGGTGCAATGGGAACCTTCTTCTTGCTAAAAATTGCAGCAATATGGTGTCACCAAAACTGTCTCTGGTCACTTGCTCTTCCTTTTGACGAATGCATAGAAAACTAGAGGCCACACAGGAAACTTGGAATGAGGAAAGAGATACACTAAGGTTGCTATGACTTTGATGAGAGTTGAGTTGTTTTTCAGCCTTTGCATGATCTGACTTCTGGCTTGGAAACCCTGATGAGAGTTTCAGATGCAGAGATTTCATCATCAAAGATGCAGTCTAGTAGCCATTTTCCTACCCAACCCTGCCTTACGTGGACCTCTTGTATTTGCATTGTAAACTATCAATTTTGAGTTTTTGGATCAGTTTGCATTCTCATTTGTTATAACCAAATATTTGCATTTCAAATGCCATTAAATAAATAAATAAATAGCGTTCTTAGCTCATTCTACATGAAATTTCTAGGTTTTAATAAGGCAAATTTCTCCTGTGGTCCAGCATGCTAGTCAGGGATGCCAGTGTTTCAAAAGGAGTCCAACGTTTTGTGCGTGTATGGAGAGAAGTTCATCATATTTTATTCTCTTTGCTGCTTTCTTTTCCCCAAGGTTGAATAACATTCAGCTAAAGATGAGGAAATTTTAAAACCAAGCCCATTTGTAAATTGGGAATTGCTTGCCAACAAAAGCCATATGTAATCTCAAATCCTGATTTTAATCAGTAGTTTCAACTCTTTCACTAAGTAAACCTTTATTCCAGAATGCCCATGAGACAATCCTCAAGTCTCATTAGCATCATAGTACAGCCTTAGGGATTAAGAGTAGGACAGATTTGGGCTGAAGTCCAGCTCTGCCACTAACCAGCTTTGTGAGCTTGAGCCAGTTACTTCATTTATAGTAAACTCGGGTAGCAGCTCTCTCATTTGGCTTTTGTGAAGATTAAATAAACTAAGGCATGAAGAACGCATTGTTTAATGCCTGAAACATGATGAGTACTCAATACACATTACCTAATGTTATTCTTTCCCCTAAAGCTTTCAAAGAACCTGAATACACATCATGTACAAAGAAACAAAAACTAGACTGGCACCAGACTTCTCATTAGAAAAACTGAGGCTAGCAGACTGTAAGCAGTACTTCCAAAGTTCTGTGACAATGAATGAGATTTTTAACCGAAAATTCTATACCCAGCCAAATTATAAATAAGGTATGTCAATATCCAACAGCCAAAACCCACCAGGAACAAACCTATAGTGTTGAACAAGATTGAGTTTATTGATCGTGGCTCAGGAAGGAAGTCTTCACCCCATGGGGAGGTATGGACATCTCTGCAAGCAGGTGTTAGGACAGTTCTTATTATAAGATTTAGACCTGTGTTGAGTGATTTTGGAAAGAGTGCTAGGAAGTAGGGTTTGCCTTGATTTGGGTGCTGTCAGGTGGTGAGAATGATCTTATGATTAGGTTTCTTAATAACTTTTATCTAGGAATCAAGAGAAATGGAACAGGTAGGTCTAAAGCTGCAGAGGTACGGAAACAACAATCACTCCTGTTAGCTAGGAGAGAGGATGGTGGAAGTTTTTATGGTTTGCTCTGTGTTCTTGCTATTGTCTGTGAGCAAACACAATTCCAGAGTGATCCTGTTTTTTACTTGCTCCATCATGGTCACAGAGTCACTTTATCTGATGGTGGTGTTCTGCGAAATTGTCCATTTTAATAGGGAGTATAGTATCACTTGGCAGCAGGCCCGCCGCCAGCTGACAGCACTTATTTCTCCTCAGTGGAAGGGGAGCGTAAGGACATTTTCAGACACACAAGGACTCAGATATTTCACCCTACATCCTCTCTTTCCTCAGAAGTTACTTGAGGATGTGCTAGGACAAAAACAATGGAATGAACCAAAATAAGATTTTGAATCCAAGAAATATTGGCACCAACCCAGATCTTTAAAGAACTAGCTGCTCCTGCAAAAGAACAGAGTTATGGCTCCTGGCACCCAGCTTTCAGGGGTGCTGGAGATCTTCCTATTTCTAAAATTGGGTCTCCACCCTTCAATCCTGCGAGAGCAGACAGTCTTGAATGAGTTTGGTTTTGTTACAGAAAACTAAAAAATCCTAACTACGTCCACAGTGTAAACTGATCCTTACATCCTTACTGGTAGAGACGTAAAGCAAATGGAAGATAATGACATCAATAAAGTGAAGATGATATGTAATATATGAAAGTAAAAAGGAAGGAAATGGTTGTTTCTTTTCTTTCCCAGTGTATGATGGAACAGATGACCACCACATGTGTTTTTACAAAGGACAAAGGCAGGAAGGAACAGAGAAGGGGCTGTTTCTCTTGGGTGCACCCAGGATTTTGTGCAATTCTTCAAGCGCTAACCAGAATTCCAAAATGAAATGAAAATGCACCGTATAGCAATGATATTACTGCAGACAGTCACTTAGATCCATTTTGCTTTAAGAAAAAAGAAGTAAATCATTCACAGCTTACAGTAAATTAATCACCTCAAATAATAATTCACTTATACAACTCACAACTTCTCACATCACACCAGTGGGTGTTAACAATCGAGTTTGAGAATTGTGTTTTTAAATGAAGTAGGTAAATATTTAAAAACCATCACTTAAAGCTAATCCTATCATAGGAAAAAAACGAGAGAGAGAAATTAAGCTTTCCAGAGTGTCATCCGATCTACAGCTGCTTTCCAGTTGGGAGGTAAGACTGTGGTGACGAAATGAGCAAGTAAAATAAGCAAACTGGTGGTCGGGGGCGGTATATGAGGGAGGAGGTGAAGAACTGAATGAGAAAGGGGTGCATAAAGAGAAAGGAAATTTTAAATATACAACACAAGGGGAGAGAGTTGAGGATTGCAATTATAAGTGAAGAAAAAAATGAAGAGCGACTAAAACCTCTAATAAGGAAATATAAAGCAAATAGGAAAGAATGGAAGTGATAGCAGCTTGGTTGGGGTATTTGAAAATGAGGGAGACAGACAACACTTCCTAAACTTGATATTTGAAAATTATATTTCTATGATTTTATATAATAAAAGGAACAGAAAAAAAGTGAACCTGAAAAGTAGATGTTATAAAATTTGAGAGGAAACGTCATAAAGTTAGAAGAATTATAATTTATTTTTAAAATGTAAGAAATAATGTTTTCTGAATAATGTAACTGACCAAAATAAATTCCCATCTCAAATAAAACACAGACTTAATATAGAAATAAAACACCGTCACTTTTACCATAGTGTGAGTTTGAGAAAAAGTTTCAGGGATTCATAAAAAAAGGTATGTGATCAACTCAGTAAATTGTTTTTTTAACTACAAGATGAATTCTTAATTTGGTGAGCAGATGACAGACTCATAAAATAACATTTTAAGATTTCATTTGATTTATCTAAATTGGCTTGAAAACTGGCTGGCAGGCTATCAGATGAATGGCAACAAAGTGACATTTTGGGTGCCTGATGCAGTTCCCCAGGAACCAACATGAATTCAGTCTCACTGAATGTACAAACGGAACAGAGCCCACTTCAAGGCAATAACTAAGCGTAAATTACATTTTCAAAGTACCTAGTAATCTAAGGCATCAACCTTATTATGTTAAAATCGAATGGTTTTTTCATTTTGGTAACAACTTACCATCGATTAGGAAGGAATGAAGAAACAAACTTCAACAGGTAACCCTCCAGCAAAAGAGTAGTTAAATTTAACAAATGAAATTTACTCTGCTTGCCGTATGTTTTTCTGTTTACAGATGGAAAGGAGGTAGGAGAGAGAGAAGGCCAAGGAACCCTTCCCTCCAGCTTCCAGCTTTGAAAGAAGTCCCACGAGGACAAAGGAATCCCAGGTGGAGGGAGAGGAGTGAGGGACAGATGCTCAAAACACAAGTGCGTACCAGCCTCCCAGTCTCTGCTGCAAGTTGCTGGGAATTGAAAATTCACTTCCTCTGGCAAATGATGTAGCCGATTAAATGTGAACATCCTTCACACCTGTTGCGGTTTCTAAGGCAATGGGACTTGACACAAGTGAGCAAGATGACAATATAAATCCCAAGTTGCATTGAGAAATATATTATGTTTTCAGTAAAACCACACCCTTAATCACTCAGTGCTTCGACTGCCCCATTTGCAAACACAGAAATCTTTGCTTACATGATCCTCACAGAGATGGCAAAGATTCATAAAGTGTAGAAAATATACCTTTCCTCAGAGAAAAGGAACTGCACAAACCCAGGATTTTTCCTAACATATTAATAAAATCTTGACTTCCCCATAAAACTGTATGGGAATATTATGATCGTCCAGTGTACCACCTGCATTCTAAATGAAAATATGATCATCTTATCAATGCTGAAAATACTTGTCTGAAGGAGATCTGACAATTTCCCTCAATAACTCAGTCTAATATAATTACGTGCCTGACATAATGTTCATTATGACAACAAAATGAAAAACAGAGAGATAAAAAATAATCAATAGGAGATGGAAATGTAATATATGCCTGGGTAATTGTGAAGAGATAATTAACTGGTTCAATTATCAACATTTAATTAATACTCAGATGAGAAGCTTAAATATTAAAAAAATGAATCAAAGAAATTTTACTCCCAAATGAGTAATGGTACCATAAAGGTCACATTTGTTTAATTCTATTATTGACACATATTCAGTTGTTTGGATTTGAACACAATGGGCTTTTTGCTGTGTTGACCTTCCCCCATGAGATGGAATTCTTTTGATATCGGCTGGCCTCTCTGATCCTGGCTTATCTCCAGCAGCTTTGCTTCCCCTGACCCCGAGCCCTGCAGGGAGTAAAGATTAAGATAAGCAGGGCTAAAAGACTACTTTCCTTTTTTTCCCCTTCTTTGTTAATTTAGTCTGTATTTCTATAACATGCTGCCTTGTAGGAAGAGGAAAGTAAGCTTGAGGTGGCACAGCTTGAAGAGAAAATTGAGGAATAAGTATGTAAACTTGCAAGAAAAGGGAAAACCACCATTTTAAATTTTGTTCTTATTCCATAATTCATTTTATTCTCCATTATGGGCAAGAAACACTAGAACAAGGCAAAACTATTCGTATTTTAAAAGGTAGCTTGAATTCTGTTCTCTATTCCCAAGATGAAACTAGTAGACAAGGAAGAAGATTGCCCCTCCTACCTCCTATCATATATCTCTTTCCCTGAAGTTACTCCTGGTTAAATGGGACAATGGCCCTTCTGGAATCTATCACACACACACACACACACACACACACCTTGCCATGTGTATGTGTTAGTACTGTGTAACAGCAAGGTCAGTCAATCATAGATATTCATCCACTGTTCACGATGCTTCAGGAAGATTGCAAGTCCCTGAGGTTTCAGAAGAGACTCAGACAAAGGGCCACTACCCTCATGGAAATTTCACTCCGAACACTGTAGACTTCAACCAAATAATTAAATAACGGAAATGTGTGAAGTGTTACTTAAGAAAAGCCCCACACACGGGGGCTGCAGTTCATCTCATCCACTTATGTGTGAGTGACCAGGGGCAAAGACAGCAGCATTGAACACATACTTACTAAGCACGTGTTACAGATACTCCATTAAAGGCCCTTAGCGCAAGGCTTGGCACACGCCAAGTGTTCAATAAATGACAAGGAACACGTAAACAGCCCCCTGCTAAGGAATTATGTGTTTCTACTTCTAAATTTTATTTCTCGTGTCACTCAAAGTAGACTAGGAATATCATAAAATGCACCCCACCCTTACAGTGTTTGTGTGCCATCCCCAAAAGCTGGTGTGCAAAGTGCCAAGGGTCTTAGCTAGTGGCTGAGATTTCTTCTCTTTTTTTTCCTTACTACCTACCCTATCCAAGGTCTCTATAGGCTCGATCCCTAGCTGATGACAGATGATATAGTAACAAGATCATGGAATTTAGAGTTAACTAGATTTGTGGGTAAGTTATGCTCTACCCGTGATTGGACATGTAAACTTAAATCATCTGTGAATGGAAATAGTAATATTTGCTGCATACAACTTCTAAGAGCCTGAAATATGGGTACATAGAGAACGACCTATGACGACCACTGGCAGAGAGGACTGGGGTACTTGAGCTGTTCTTTGAGGATAAATGAGATTCGATTCTATATGTAGAGGCCATATATGCCAAACCAGCCATGCTCTGATACCTTCCAAGGATAATGACCAGGCGTTCTTCCTATTTGTCCTAAGCACACGCTAAACACAGATGCAAAGCAGTTATTAACTTTCTCTTGGCTCAAGGAGGAAGACTGGGGCTGCCTGCAATGGCGCCTGTTAAAATACCCAAATGGGGCTGACTTTCCCAGTTGGAGCTCAAGTCAAACACAAAGGCACCGCAAGGTCGACCTACTGTCCCTGTTTCATCAACAGCTAAATGGCAGATCCCGTTGCTGCCTTACTTAGAGTCTCAGTCTGTACCCTCAACTTGGCCTTCCTTTATTACACCCTGCAGTCTCTAAATTGCTGTGCACGATTTTCTGAGGACCCGTCTGTGAGAACATCGTGGGCTGTTGGATGTATGCGTGCACTTGCGCAAATAAGTAACGGAGAGCTGGTTTAGGCAGGACTTACATCTTTTTTCCTCAAATGACATATTTGAGCATTAAAAACAACGTATTCTGTTCTCCCGCTAGCAAGGCATAATGAGACCAGAGCGTTGCCTTCCCAGCAGCTCTCGCCTTTGAATCGTGCAAAGCAGAAATGATCCTCCGTTTGCAGGCAGCAACAGCCTCCAGAAGCTACAGGAACCTTGCCAAGATCCCTGAAAAACCTCCACAGCTAACTGGGAACCGGCTTATTAGTGACACTTTTGAGAGTCAGGCTGTCATTGAAGAGGAACGAAGGAGAACGCGGTGGGCGCCGTAGCCTGGAATCAGACCGTGGGAGGGAGGAAGGCTCCTCGCAGGAACATTGCTCTGTAATTTTCTCAAACGCTCTGCTCAGCTGGCTTGCAAAAGCCCTGGATCTTGGGAGGCTGCAGGCAACACCTTACCCTCCACTCCTCCTTGAAACTGCCCCCCGCCATCCACTTTGGGAGAGCTCTGTGGCCTTTCAAAGGTACCCTGAATTAGTTAAGACAAGAGAAAAAAATATATTCCCTCTTAGTAGCCTTTTGAACGTGTCTACATTTTTATATCGCTAACTGAGTTTTTTTCACAATTACTAGATAATTCCAGTAGCAAATAACCCGGAAGTTTTTGTGTAAATAAAAACTCAGTAAAGAGGGAAACGAGTGGAAGAATTTTAAAATTTTTAAAATTAATTTGTCAAAATATCAGTCCGGTCATATTTAGGAAGCATCACAAGAAATGAATATAATTAGTGACTGGGATTAAGATCTCTGATTTTTTTTTTCAGGAAGGTGATTGCCAGCAGGCCAGCCCCAGTTCAGCAGGATGCTATGTCCCGAGCGCTACCTTTGAGTTTCTAGGTAAATGTTGTTCTGATAACAAACTGGGTTTCTCAGCTCCCTCCCCACTGGGAGGATGGTGTGTGATCTGGATAACGTTCTTGACTTTTCTGCTAAGATTCTAGCTCTCAGCCAAGAGGAAAAAAAAAAAAAAAAATGGAAAAGAAGCATTTGTGTCGCTGTGCATTAGCAAAGGGAGCCGTGTGAGCTGGGTGAGCCCACGTCACTGCCATTTGATATGCTCCCTGCTGGGTGAATTGAGGGAATCTTGATGCTACCCTGATCAAAACAAGGAAGCCTAGACCCTGGAATCAACTCCTGGAGTTCTACATTGGGGTGGGAACTTTCCTGAACGTACCAGAAGTCCATCCAAGCACAAGGACTGGAACGTGGGAAACAGAGCACACAGGCACCTGCTTGCTGCCTTACCCCATTATTGGCCTCTCATCTGTTCCAGCAAATTCATTCTTCTCTCTTCATAATAATGATTAGCTTTTGCATGTTCCATAATTCAACCCAACCTGTGACGTATGTTTCCTGAATCTCAAGATAACTCATTCTCTCCCTACCTCTTGCTTTTAACATCACACACACACACACACACACACACACACACACACACACACACAGGCACACACGCACGCAATTTAGTGGTACCCAAAATTGGGTTGTTTGCCTACCTAGTAGGTGCCCATTTTCTCCTCTGTTCTCCTTTGCTGGGATAGTTTGCCTCCTACAAGAACCTAAAATGTCAGTCACCAGCCTTTCCAGCTTCCTTGCTGCTAGATATAGTGACGTGACATAGATTTAGGGTGGCAATGTGACACAGTCCTGGGGTGCCATGTGACAGAGTCCTGCAGTGCCAATGTGATGATGTGACACATCTGGAGTGGCCAAGTGACAAAGTTCTTGGGTGGTAAAGTGACACAGTTCTGGGAGAGCCATGAGATACAGTGCTTGGGTAGCAATGTGACACAGGTCTCTGGTGACCATGGGATACAGTCCTGGGTGGCAATGTGACACAGTTCTGGAATGGCCATAGAAACATTCCTGGGATGGTCATGGGACACAGTTCTGGGGTGGCGACGTGACATAGTGGTGGAGTGGTGATATGACACACGTGATAACCGTGTAAAACGTTTCTGCTCAATGCAGCCTAAAGTATGCATGCTCTCCAGCAGGAAAGCATTCCTAGGAACTTCTAGGAAAGATTCCCCCTCTTTATACAGAGGGGGAATCTTTCTCACCATTGGGACTTCCCCTTTGTCTTCTCACCGTGGAACAGCTTTACATGAGCATATGATGCAATGACGACAGACATTTCATCTGCTAAGGATGGCAGACAAATGAAAAGTGCCTGGAACCTTGACTGCATTTTTGAGCAAGTACAACAACCCTTGGCTTGCCTACCCCTAGATTTCTTCTTAAGTGAGATAATGACTAAACTCTTGATATTTATGTCACACACACATGAGCACACATATGCACTATTTATTTTTATTGCATGTACATATTTTATTGCATCTACACAATTCTACTTACATAGGAAACTATAAGCATTTCCCTGTAGACATTAAAATTATTTTTGCAAGCAAAGATATGAGTTGCTTTTTTTTTTTTTTTAATTTTTTTTTGGCTGTGTTGGGTCTTCGTTTCTGTGCGAGGGTTTCTCTAGTTGCGGCGAGCAGGGGCCACTCTTCATCGCGGTGCGCGGGCCTCTCACTATCGCGGCCTCTCTTGTTGCGGAGCACATGCTCCAGACTCGCAGGCTCAGTAGTTGTGGCTCACGGGCCCAGTTGCTCCGCGGCATGTGAGATCTTCCCAGACCAGGGCTCGAACCCGTGTCCCCTGCATTGACAGGCAGATTCTCAACCACTGCGCCACCAGGGAAGCCCATGAGTTGCTTTTTGATAAGAGTTTAGAACAAAAAAATCCATTTGAAACTCTGTGAAGAATAACATGAGGAGTCTAGTTACATAAATATGAGGCAAGCAGGCTCTGTGACCTGGAGTAAAGACACATAAGACTTTTTGATTGACCAAGTTAGGTGTTAAACACTCTGTGGTAAGCAGGTCTATGGAGTGAGTGGCCAATTTGTCTAAGAAACTCATGGCCTTCTGGGAGATTAAAAGTCCCCCAATTCCTGCTACCTAAAGTTTAAAATAAGAGAAACCAATCAACTTGCACTCAGGTAGCCAGAGCAACCTGCAGTAAAATTACCTTGACCAGAGTGACACTAAGCTCATGGTCTAGGGTTCAGTGTACTTCAAGCTGAAAGCTCTACAGCTTACATACCAGTGATTTCTATTTAGGAAACAATAGCAGAGTGTGAAATCTAGAAACCTCACTGACTCTGTGAAGGGATGTGAACAAGCAAGGACACACCAGAGCCAGTAGACAAATAATATCATCTGTCAAACATCGTCTGTACAGGACGTGCAAGTAATGGCAGCAGTGGGATTTCTAGATGACAACTCTCCGTTTGTGTTTTGTGTATGGAAGTAAGCCGAATCTCCTACTCCAACTCACTTTAATAGCATGAGCAAATGACACATTCTTGGACAAACTGTGACTGGGGAGACCTGAAGGGAGAATTAATGAAATTCCCACTAATAGGACTTGTGGAAGTCAGACCATTAAATAAAAATGAATGAATGGGGCTTCCCTGGTGGTGCAGTGGTTAAGAATCCTCCTGCCAATGCAAGGGACACGGGTTCGAGTCCTGGTTCGGGAAGATCCCACATGCCACGGAGCAAATAAGCCCATGAGCCACAACTACTGAGCCTGCCCTCTAGAGCCCGTGAGCCACAACTACTGAGCCCACACGCCTAGAGTCTGTGCTCCGCAACAAGAGAAGCCACCGCAATGAGAAGCCCGTGCACCGCAACAAAGAGTAGCCCCCGCTCACCACAAGTAGAGAAAGCTCGCACAGAGCAACGAAGACCCAACACAGCCAAAAATAAATTTAAAAAATAAATAAATTTTTTAAAAAATGAATGAATGAAAGCATCAGTACCCCCAGTTTATTGATTGGGGCATATAAATATTTGCCTATTTCACACATATACCTACTTAATATCGAAGTTGAGAACTAAATGACAACTTTTGATCGTCCCAAAATAAAATGAGTAATTAAGCACAGTTATTCTTCCCTAATGTAATCTTTCTGTTCTTTGACAAAACGTTTTATTTCGGACAGGATTTCCTAACATGTAGTGTTTTTCAAGAAAGTTTTCTAAGGTCAAGTAAATGTGAGAAGCACTCTTTACACAAATTTGAACCTATTGCTTTGAGGCAAGCTTTCTGAAGCCTTTAATATACAGTATGAATATCCAAGACGGGCTAGAGAGATATCTCCTCTAAAAATTATGTAACCACTGAAGCCTTCTTCATGAAACATCTCATGAGACTAGTTTCTTGCAGAACATAATTTGAGAAACACTGATATAGGGTTTAAAATCCAATCCACAGATAATAAACGTTTAAGTTTTTACATGTATTTGTTTAAATTTATTATAGTTATTTAGAATTTAACCCTGTATTCGATTGCATTTTCACTCATCGGCTGTCTCTTTATGACTTCATCACTCTGGAGCTTTTAATATTAATGTATGGTTTGGTCTGTTAGAGCAGTTTTTTAAATACATTTTCAAGAATGGTTCATGAATAATACATTTTCTGATCTCCCTTCCAAATATGTGAAAATATGTTTTCTGTATCCTCATTGTGTGACATTCATCTTGGCTATGTACAAAATTATTGGGTCCTGAAATCATGCCCTCAAAATGGGAGGCGAAATTTGTTATGTGTTATTGCACAGAAGTTAGGAGCAAGCCTGAATTTGTTATTTCGTACATAAATTTGTTTGGGGGTGAGGGAAAGGGGAGAAGCATGAAGTTAATCCTGGATACTCACCTGTATCCAGGCCTGTTCGTCTTGATTCATATTATTTAACTATTTGAAAGGATGTGTACATTATCCAAAATAATTCTGAATGAAATTTGCAAAACACTTTAAATCTGTATGCCTGGTTTACTATGGAGTCTCAAATTGTTGGGGCATAAATAAGAAAAGCATTCTTTTGATCTAATGATTGGTACCTTCCATGTTCAAAGGTACCTTGTTTCCTACTGAGTGCCCAGCTTCCTAACAGGCATCTTAGTTTGAGTCAAAATCTCATTTATTCTAGACAGTTTCATGTTAGTTATTAAAAAACACATTCTTTTTAACTCATAATCTATTAAATTCAAAGTTTACTTCTATTCCTTAGAAGTTCACCCTATCTCAATCCCTCAGGATAGACTTGTGGTTCGAGGGTTTGAAGTGGAGAGGTTTGGAGTAAAGCAGAACTATTAGAAATCCACGTTCACCGTAAACCTTTAATATAATAAAGCAGTTTAAAAAAACAGGGGGAAGACAGATCTTTCAGTTGCTAACACTTGATGGTAACTCATTTTCCTGTGTTCTTCCTAAACTTGTTCATATGACACACGCACATACACACACTCAATTGTGTTATTTGCACAGAACACTGGGGAAAATGGGAGGGGGAGTGCGGTTTCTATATGACTCGGAGAAAAACTTTCATTATGAAAAACAAAATACAAAGTATTGATATTATATTAAATATCGAATTTGCTTAACGCTTCCAATAAAATTTTATTAGTCCTTTTAGACAGTCACTTGATCTTATTTCCAAGAAGAAAATTTTCTTTTAATCAGGTTTATTTTACAGCTTTATCAAGGTACAATGGACATAAAATAAACCATATGCATGCAAAGTATACAATTTGATAAGTTGTTTCTACTATATAAGTTTCAGGTGTTCAGCATTAGGATTCCACATCTGTATAAATACAAAGGAATCACCATCACATGTCTCCTTATCATCAATCACCACATAGTTGTCCCCCTTCATCCATTTCACCTGCACTCAACACCCTTCCCCTCTGGTAACCACTAATCTAAGTTCTGTATGTATGAGTTAGTTTTGTTTTATTTTGTTTGTTCATTTGTTTTGTTTGTGTAGATTCCACATATGAGTGAAATCATATAGTGTTTGCCTTTCTCTATTTGAGGACCATCCATGTCTGAAGTAGCAAGATTCCTTCCTTTTTTATGGCTGAATAATATTTCCTCCTGTTGCGATGGGACCATGGTTGCAGCTGCAGCATGCTAGTGGGCGGGGCTTGCCCTCAGACAAGCTTCCATGTCTGCCCTCGATTGCTGCCACGTTGGTGTGTGAGGCTATTGCTCAGATGGCTGTGAGGCTCAGCCAGAGTGCAGGGGTGGGCAAGGCTCTCAGCAGGGTGCATCACTTGCATTAACAGGTTAAAGGGAGAATTTCAAAATGTGCCTGTCAGCAACTGCATTAGCAAGTAGCCTGAGATTGCAAAAATGGCTCCTGCCGTGTCTCAGTCCCTGGGGAGCGTTCTAACTGGGTTTTGCCTCTCTAGCAGATGCTTCAAAATTAATAAGTGGGTCCACTTCACCTGTGGTCCAAGAGCTTTTCAATCTGGTGTTTTTGCACTGGTTTGGGGGTCCAGTGAATTTGACCACGGGCCCTTTAAGAGAGGGTTTTCCATTCCCTGCAGTTCTATAGTTTTCCTGGACATATTTCCCATTGGTTTTCAAAGCCAGGTGTTCTGGGGGCTCATCTCTCCTGTGCAGAATCTAGGGATTGGGGTGCCTGATGTAGAGCTTGAACCCCTTGCTCCTCAGGGAAAAGATTTGTACCTCTGTGATCCTTCCCGATGTGGACTTGCCACAGCTAGGGTGTGGTTGTTTTCTTTGGCAAGACTGTCTCTCTGCGTCTCCTATGTGTCTCAGGGCTGTCCTTCTAACCCTTGTTGTGGAAGCTCTGCTCATCCAGTTTTCAGGTCTCTTTTCTGAGGGAATTATTCCACATATAGTTGTAGATTTCTTGTGTCAGTGGGAGGACTGATTTCAGGATCTTCCTGAGCCATCATCTTGAAAACCTTCGACAATTTGGTAAGTTTTGACAAGTGTATACCAAAGCAACATAGTAAACATGGCCATTCTGCAAAGGTTTCCTAGAGCACTCCTATAATCCCTTCTTCCCATTTTTTTCTCCTGCCTTTGCCAGGCAACCACCAATCTATCAGTGGCTTCTATCACTTTCTATTTGCTTGAACTTTCTGAAATTTTATATAAATGGAATCATATAGTGTATACTCTCTTTTGTCCAGAGTCTTTCACTCAGCCTAATTATTTTAGATTCATCCATGTTGTTGTATGTATCAATATTTGATTTCTTTTTATTGCTAGGTAGTATTCCATTATATGAGTATATCACAATTTGTTTAGGCATTAAGTTGTTGATGGTTACTTGGGTTGTTTCTATTGTACTGTTTGGTTATTATAAACACAACTGCTATAAACATTCATGGACATGTCTTGTTGTGTACATATGCTTTCATTTCTCTTGAGTACATACCTATGATTAGAATGGCTGGATCACATGAGAAGGGTATCTTACATCTTTACAAAACTGCCAAATTCTTCTGAAGTCATTTTTCCATTTTATTTTACAACAAGCAATGTTTGTAAGTTCCCATTGCTTCACACCCTCACAAAGCTTAGTGTGGTCATCTTTTCATTTTTATCCATTTTAATGGGTGCATAGTGATAGCTATTTCACTGTATTTTTTAATTTGCATTCCCTAATGAATAATGATGATGCGGAACTTTTTATGTACTTATTTGACATCTGTATATCCTCTGTGGTGAAGTGTGGGTTCAAATCTTTTGCCCATTTAATTGAGTTTTTTTAAACTTATTATTGACTTGTAAAAGTTTTTAATATTAAAGATGCAAATCCTTCATCAGATACATATTTTATAAATATTTTCTCTCAATCTGTGTCTCCCTTTTATTTTCTTTAGAGTGTCTTTTGAAGGGCAAAGTTTCTTAATTTTGATGAAGTTCAATTTGTTAATTCTTACTTTTTATACTTCTTGCTTTGTTTGTTGTACTTAAGAAATCTTTGCCAAACCAAAGGTCATGAACATTTTCTCCTAATAGTTTTATAGTTTTAGCTCTTACACTAAAGTCTATGATCCATTTCAAGTTATCACATGAGGAAAAGAACAAGCTTAATTTTTCCAAATGACTATCCAATTGTTAAAACACCACTTGTAGAAAAGATTATCTTTTCTCTGCCTAGCAGTTTGGTAAAAATCAATTAATGATATATGTGTGGATCTATTTCTGGACTCTAGTTTATTCCATTGGTCTATTTTACCCTCTCTTTATGCTAATATTTTACTATCTTGATTATTGTAGCTTTATGATAAGTCTTGAAATTGTGTAGTGTAAGAATTCCAATTTTTTTCTTCTTTGTTAAAACTGTTTTAGCTATTCTAAATCCTTTACATTCCCATATAAATATTAGAATCAGCTTGTTACAAATCAAAAGCCTGCTGGGATTTTCATTAGTAATACATTGAATCTATAGATAAAGTGGGGAAAATTATCTTAACAATATTGAGTGTCCTGATCCAACAGTAGATATATCTTTCCAGTTATCTAGGTTTTAAAATTTCTCTCTGCAGTGTTTTGTAGTTAAAATGTAGATACATATCTTTTGTCAAATTGTCAACCCTACCTTAACCTAACACTCTCCTTCTAGAATCTAATTCTTTCTTGTAACTATCTTTGGAATTAGCTAACAATTGGTGTCATATTCTGTTCAGATTAACCCTCTGTAATGTCACCAATTTTGTGTCCCAGGAGGATGAATTTGCAGCTGTGCTTTAAATATTTCATCTGGTTATGTAAAACACAACCCATTGGATTTAAAGGTAAACTGTCATCTCAAGCTATTACCATGAACTGTCTATACCTTATTTTCAGGAGACTATCAGGGGAAAACATTATGCACAAAAATGATTTAAACAACATCTGCTTCAGTCACTATTATAATCCTCTCAGAGACAACTGAAAGCATAATATTTTTGTCATGTGAGAATACAATTTTCTGTTCTAAATGGGTTAAGTTCATGTGGTGGCAGAACACATAGGAAAACCACAATGGGAAAATATGAATAGAAGAGGGTTTAACTTTAGCCATACAGCCTTATTTCACAAAAATAATAAATCAGTCACACAAACTTTTCTGAAAAGTTGTGATTAAGTCAACCAAGTGTGATTCTTGGAGTCAGTTTCCTGGGCTGCCAGACTTTAAAACCAGAAAACAAGTAATAAAATGGCAATAAGTACATACCTTTCAATAATCACATTAAATGTCAATGGACTGAATGTTTCAATCAAAAGACATAGGGTGGCTGATCGGATAATAAAAAACAAGACCCATCTATATGCTGCTTACAAGAGACTTCAGAGCTATAATAGAAGACAAAGAATGGCATTATATAATGACAAAGTGATCAATACCAGAAGAGGATGTAACACTCAACATATATGCTCCTTATAAGCCCATAAATATATAAAGCAAATATTAACAGACATAAAGGGAGAAATTGACAATAATACAGTAATAATAGGGAACTTTAACACCCCACTTACATCGATGGACAGATCATCCAGACAGAAAATCAATAGGAAACAGTAGTCTTAAATGACACATTAGATCAGTTGAGCTTAATAGATATCTAAAGGACATTCCAATCAAAAACAGCTGAATACACATTCTTATCAAGTGTACATGGAACATTTTCTAGGATAGATCACTTGCTAGGCCACAAAACAAGTCTCAACAAATTTAAGAGGATAGAAATTGTATCAAGCATTTTTTCTGATCACAACGGTATGAAACTAGAAATCAATTACAGGAAGAAAAATGGGAAAAACAAACATGTGGAGACTAAAAAACAAGGAGGGAGATGCAACAGGGAGGAGATATGGGGATATATGTATACGTATAGCTGATTCACTTTGTTATAAAGCAGAAACTAACACACCATTGTAAAGCAATTATACTCCAATAAAGATGTTTAAAAAAAAAAACAAAAACAAAAACAAAAACCAATGGGCCAATGAAGAAATCAAAGAAGAAATCAAAAAATACTTTGAGACAAATGAAAATAAAAACACAGCTTTCCAAAGTCTACTGGATGTAGCAAAAGTAGTCCTAAGAGGGAAGTTTATAGCTATGCAGACCCACCTCAAGAAATAAGAAAAGTTTCAAATAAACAACCTAACCTATCATCTACAGGCATTAGAAAATGAAAAACACTGAGATATCACCTCACACCTCTCATAATGGCTATCATCAAAAAGACAACAATAACAAATGTTGGTGAGGTTGTGAGTTAAAGGGAATGCTAGTACACTGTTGGTGGGAATGTAAATTGGTAGAACCACTATGGAAAACAGTATGGAGGTTCTTCAAAAAACTAAAAATAGAACTACCTATGATCCAGTAATTCCACTCCTGGGTATATATCCAAAGAAAATGAAAACACTAATTTGAAAAGATACATGCACTCCAATGTTCATAGCAGCATTATTTACAATAGTGAAGATATGGAAGCAAACTAAATGTCCATCAACAGATGAATGGATAAAGAAGATGTGGTATATATGTATATATACCATGGACTGTTACTCAGCCATAAAAAAGAATGAAATTCTGCCATTTGCAACAACATGCATAGCTAGAGGGTATTATGCTTAGTGAAAGGAGCCAGACAGAGAAAGACTAATACAGTATGTTATCACTTACATGTAGACTCTAAAAAATAAAACAAACAAATGAATAGAACAAAAGAGAAACAGACTCACGTATATAGAGCACAAATTAGTGGTTACCAGTGAGGAGAGGGAAGGTGACAGGGGCAAGATAGGGATAGGGGTTTAAGAGGCACAAACTACAATGTATAAAATAAATAAACTACAAGGATATATTGTACAGCACAGGGAATATACCCAGGATTTTATAAAAACTTGAAGTGGAATATAATCTATAAAAATTTTAAATCACTATATTGTACACCTGAAACTAATAAAATATTGTAAATCAACTACACTTCAATAAAAATAATAATAAATAAATAGATATAACGAGCATAGGCAACTTCTTTTAGGAGATTTGTTCTAATGGCAAACAGAAAAAATGGCTTTAAATGTGGACTGCTATGGAAAGAAAAGGAAAAGCTCAAAGTCTTTAACTTGTTGGACTAAGTGTGTGTTAACATCATTAACCAAGATTAAAAATAGATATGGAATAATGACTTTGAAGATTTGGAAGAGGTAGATGATGGGTTTACTTACCTAATCCAGGCAAGCCAGATTCAGGGACCATGGAATCTCTGAACAGGGCTAATATCTCAAGGGCTAAGACAGGTGTATGGGAGACTGGGGCTTTCCCAGAGCAGCCAGTGGGGTCCAGAAATTTGAGAACTGGGAAAAGTAGTATTGCTTTCTTGAGCCGAGCATATTTAGGGGGAAAAAAAAAGAGTTCCCACGGGGTCAACACAAAAGAGAAAAATAAAGCAAACTGCATTCAGAAACAAGGTAAGAAGCTCAAGTTGATTTGGAAGGCAAAGCTGTGATTATTGCTTACAGAGTGATCCCCAGGAATGCCAGAGGTTGGACCATGAGACGGATGGAATACTGTGAAAAGCAGAGACTTGGGAAAATCCAACCATTTCATGGTACACGAATAAACTATTATTATCTTCACTTCCTATCAGCTTTTCATTCTTCTGCTCTTATTAATTTTGGTCTGTTGAAAGTCCAACTTCAACAGCCCTTGTTTTTTTTCCATCAGTCTGTTGAACCCCAACTCTTTCTTGGAGGCAGACATGAGATTGGGGCCAGGAATAGGAGCAGAGTGCAGACAACTTGAGATCAAGAGACACAGCTCAAGTTGGGGCTACCTCTCACCTATCTTGTTTGAGACTCTCAAGGAATTTAGAATCTGCACAGATCTATGGGAATATGATGAGTTCACTGGATACAATGAGTTTGAATACCTGGCCAAATAGAGATGTAGGTTTAAAACTCAAGAGATGTGTTCAACAGAAGTAAAAAGTACTAATACCTGAATATTTCCTATTTTGCCCCTCCTGACTTCCCTTCTTTAGCACTTGAACAGTCCCGCTTTAAGTACAGGATCTTGGTAATGAGTGAAGCCCTGAAAAGGCAACATAAAACAAGAAATGAAGTTAATCTACATCATAATGAGCTTGGAGATGAAGACAGAAAAATCAGGTGGGCTGAATGCTGAGGCAAGTTTCTGAGGGTCTGGAATCAAGAGTGGAAAATGGAGTGTTTCAGGGAGCAACTGCTATCTACTGTAGGAGCCCCAAAGATGCAAAAATACAGGTGACATTTTCATCTGTGTTGTGCATAAAGATTGCTCTCAGTTTATGCATTTAATTGAGAGACTATTTAAGGAATTGAATGATTTTAATTATCTTTGAGCTAACAGTAATTTTTTAATTGCAACACCTTTGCTAAACAGATCTATATAGAGTCTTTATTTTAATGAATATATATTAAAAGTTTGCATATGAATATAGTGGATTGTTTGTATGACCACCTTATGCTAGGTGTTATTCATGTGATTTTGATGTTCAGTTTGTTTTCATGTTGTTACCAAAGAGTACTGCTTTAATTGTGGGCTACTAAGAGGAGGACCTAAAAAAAAACAGAACTGGACATAATATATAATGTTGGATTTGTGCCAGGTGAAGTATAAATGCAATTACAATGCCCTAAACAAACAGAAATTTTGAGGTGATTTGAAAAGAGAAAACTGGATGAGAAAATGAGTTAGTATACCTCCCAGAGTACAGTAACATCCAATTTTAAGGGCTCATGTCTTAGCGTCTTCACCACATTATCTTTCAAGCAGAGATACAGCAGTGTCATCAAATCAATATAATCTACGACATTAGATTAATGCCGCTAATTTTAAAAATATTATTTTAAAAGTTTGTTTATAAGTTTAACTTGTGTGCTGTTTTTAATATATCAGTTCACGTCTGAGTATGTTTAAGAAACATTTTCATTAAAATAATATACTTTAATGTGGAACCAAAGAATTTTGCCTCTACAAATGGTTCACTTTTATCAAATTTGAAAAACGCTTGGAACACAACTAGCCTTATGCAAGCCTTGATGAAAAAGTGCTCTGAGACAGGCACAGGCCTCAGGGGGCAGCTGGCAAGAAGTAGAACAGATGCCAGGGCAGTTCTAGAGTGAAATAGGGTGTTTAGAAACTTTCTATCAAATCTATGTTTCTCTTACCTAGCTTTTTTAAATTTCAGATAATAATAACATCAATAATACCCATTTATGTTTATGACATCTTTCACCATATTACACATTTATTTAGCTGCCCCAAATTATAATTTTCTGAGTGAGTACTGCATTAACCAAATGTAAGAAGTATCTTGGTATTCCTGACGACCATAATTCAAAATAATGTAGTCATATTCTAAACAAAGTCCTGAAAAGTGACATAATAAAGGTATCATAATGTCCTTATAGCAACTGGACCATTTCAGTTTAAACACACATGGATCCATAATCTTAAATCACACTTAAGCAACAAAGACTCTATTGATAAGTGATCAATCCTTATTCAGTCATTTCTATTCATTCTTGAATACTACTTGCTTCCCTTTAACTCTTAATTAATCTGTCACTTATCAATGTAAATTTTCGAGTAATTACAGCATTTAAATCTTTAGTATGGATGGAATTGCAATAGAATTTTGCCCCTTCTCATCATGACATGTCTTATAACTATGCTTCCTCCAGCTCAAACTGAGCTCCAGCCAAATTGAAATTCTTCCATTTTTTGAACAACACATAATCTCTCTAATCTAAAAAATGTCTCTCAAATGTTCACACTTTTGAGTTCATCCAATCCAGTAGCTTTTCCCCAAGACTTAGAAAGGGTGCCAGATGCAGCAATAAAAATACAAGATACCCAGTTTAATTTGAATTGCAGGTAAACAATTAGATGTTTTTTTACTCTAAGTATAGCCCTGTTACTGCATATGACATACTTATACTAAAAAATTATTTGTTGTTTACCTAAAATTCAAATTTTACTGGTTATCTATATTTTATCTGGCAACTCTGTGGCTAGGACTCTCAATTCTATAGCTTCTAATTTTTATAAAGTATACCTTCTCCCTCTGGCATGGCAGAAAAGAAGAAGTAGAGTCATCTGTACAGAAAAGTAAGACAATGGTCTTAGGCCTGGCCTAGCAGCCTTTGGTGTGACATCAAGCACTTTCTCTCAGATGATATCCTGAGCCTCTTTTCCACATTAATTTCACAGCCTACACTTCCATGTTGCTCAGTATTATTTTCTAGATTCCCAGTCTTCTAACCCACTCAGGCTCTAACATAGTGTTCTAACATAGTGTGCATTATAACCTTCATCTAACATCCCTGAGATGGATGAGATCTGAATTATATCTGATGTTCCTTCTGGGATGAGCATGGGGGAAGAGGCACCCATCTGAAACTTGTGTTTCTGGGGCCAGGATTAGATATAGTAATGAGTGGGGCTGGTCAATATGGTACAGTGGGTAGCCGAAGTCCAAGTCCTGTGTGAGACTGGGCCTGGCAAGTATGCATATGAAGCATCAAGTTCAAGAGAGAAGGGAGAAAATAAGAATAGGGAAAAAAAGTGAAACAATAGGCAACATAATCTACAAGATGATGCAGCAGGGGAGAAGAGTTTCTATGGAATATTTATAATAAAACTCATTCTCAAGGAGAAAATTGTTAAGAGGGCCAAGCTTATTTGGACAATTCACTTTCCAGCTTTGGCCTCCCGAGGTCCTTCCGTGAGCATTGATATGATTGGCCGGTGGAAAATAGTCCTCTTTTCCTTCCTGGCTGCTTGAAGATTAACTGCCATCATGAACAACACGGTAACTATCTGGACCAGGAAGTTCATGACTAACCGAGTACTTCAGCGGAAACAAATGATCATCAATGTCCTTCATCCTGGGAAGGCAACAGTACCTAAGGCAGAAATTCGGGAAAAACTAGCCAAAATGTACAAGACCACACCAGATGTCATCTTTGTGTTAGGATTCAGAACCCATTTTGGTGGTGGCAAGACAACTGGCTTTGGCATGATTTACGATTCCTTGGATTATGTGAAGAAGGATGAGCCCAAACACAGGCTTGCAAGACATGGCCTGTACGAGAAGAAAAATACCTCAAGAAAACAGTGAAAGGAACGCAAGAACAGAATGAAGAAAGTCAGGGGGACTGCAAAGGACAATGTTGGTGCTGGCAAAAAGAAATGAAGTGTCTAGCAGTGAGCTGGAGATTGGGCAGCAGAAGGAATAAAGACTCTGCAGTGACTGTATCTTTGGTGATTGTGCAGATTTTTCATGAGAGAGTTAATAAACTAAGACTTTAAAAAAAAAAAAGATGGTGAGGTTCTATCTTTGATCTTAGGAGTGGAAGACATTCTTCTCCTAGGTAGTTCCTTGATCTCAAAGCCCTAAGTCCACTGGGACTAATAAAATTCTAAGCCCAGGACTATCTTGAGATTCTTTCCTTAGTCCCTACTTAGATGTTCTCATTTGGCATGACTTTCCCAGTGCTGTCTCCCTGCCTCATGTCCACGTCTGCTTGGTCCTCATGGTTTAACGTAAGAAAAGAGATGACTCACAGCCTTATACTATGTTAAAGACCACTACCATCTACTCGGTGACAGCTGCCTATATTCAAATTATAATGCCTAAGAAATCACAACCAGATTCTAACATAGTGTGCATTATAACCTTCACCTAACATCCCTGAAAACAAATTTAAAAGCTGTTCACTCAAATAATGACTCTCATCAATTAAATAGAAAAAATGGGGGGGGGAGGGCAAAGATTTGGTCAAAGTGACTTCTGCTTCTTGCAGTCTCTGAGAATAACAAGAAAACATGGAAAAAATATAAAAACCATTGGCTTGAAAGCATTAGGAAACTAGCAAAATATGGGCTATATTCCAGAGCAAGATGCGGTAGAAAATGAACTCCAGAGACATGTGGTAACATCTGGTCTACTTTTGCACATGTGGCACTTGCCAATTCTGGAGAGATAGCTGAGAAGTGCTTTCGATGGCTCAAATGGTGAGGGAGATAAAAATTGAAGTCAAAGACCCACCAAAGATAAGGGCCCTGGAAAACATCCCCCATACTGCTAAGAGTTGCATCTGAGGATTAAGGGCGAACTAGAATTAATTAACCAACCATCAAAAAGACAGCAGCCAGGGCTTCCCTGGTGGCGCAGTGGTTGGGAGTCTGTCTGCTAATGCAGGGGACACAGGTTCAAGTCCTGGTCCGGGAAGATCCCACATGCTGCAGAGCAACTAGGCCCGTGCGCCACAACTACTGAGCCTGCACTCTAGAGCCCGCGAGCCACAACTACTGAAGCCCTTGTGCCTAGAACCCGTGCTCCTCAACAGGAGAGGCCACTGCAATGAGAGGCCCGTGCACTGCAGCGAAGAGTAGCCCCCGCTCGCCACAACTAGATAAAGCCCGCGTGCAGCAATGAAGACCCAACACAGCCAAAAATAAATAAATAAATTTATTAAAAAAAAAAAAAAAAAAAGACGGCAGCCCTATTACCACCTCATCTGCATAGCCCAGAAAATCTGTTTCAGAAACGACCCCAGGTTGCTTGCACCCATGTGAGCTGTAGACATAAATAAAAATCCTCTCTAATGAAATATAATATCATCTGTGGTAGAATGAGTACTTCTCATTCACATTTCTAATTCTCTTTTAGACTCAGGAAAAGACTGAACGTCCCCACACACTTGAATTTCGGGGTACAAATGTGACTTGCCCAGGCAGTGAAGTAGTTAAAACCCAGGACAAAATTCGTCAATATCTCTTGATGGCCTTTTAGATATAGCCAAGAAGAATAAAATAAAGAACCTCTCAGAGGGCACAGCCAGGGATGACAAAAAAAAAAAAAAGAATGGATTGGGGAAGCCTTCCCAGGGAGCAGAATTGTCTAAGTCCTCAGGATAGGGGGCTGTTGAAATGTATTCTCAGGATGATCCGTGTTACTACGGCCTAGGAACTTCTGTAGGTCCCCAACTCTTCCTCTTTCAGAATGAAAATGCTTGTCGTAATTACTGTCCCTATTCCACCACTGTATGTCTGTATGAAGCAGAACATCAAGAGCTGCCACATCTGGACATGATGTAAAGACTACTGCACATCACACCTAATGGAGAAACAATCATGCATCACCAAAAGATCCTGAATTTTCAGGTCAATGATATTTTGGGGGGATCTTTGAATTAGTCACCTTTGGGAAAGAGTGGGCGTGTTTGATGTGCAGCAAAGACAATGAGCCTAACGTTTGGTGATGAGAAGAGCAGTCTATGTAGAAATTAGTGCCTCTCCCCATTTCCAGTTTTCCTCTCTTTCTAGGCCCATGCAAGGATTGTATTTCCCCATCTCCTTGATTTGGCCAGTGAAATGTTAATAGAAGTGATATGTGCATTTACAGGTAGAATTATTTAAAATATAATTATCCAATTTTCCTCTATCTTGGCAATTATAGAAGCAACTGTTACTATGAAGATGCTGTAAGAGTAAAGCAAGCTGAAATACTACATTGATACATGTGAGTAATAGCGATACCAGAGAGTTACCCGGCTTCCCTTACATGAGGAAAAAAAAAACCTTCTTTTTATTAAGCCACTGAGATTTTGAGGTTGTTATCATAGCCTAAGAAAGATTATCTGATACTTTAATCTAGACTCTATAAATTATTTCTCATTTCCCTTGCAAAGTAATATTTTTTATTCCTATTATTTGTTTTTGTTTTTTTTCAAAGTTCAATTTATTTTTTTATTTAAAATATATTTTTATACAGTTTTTAAGGGTTACTTTTCATTTCCAGTTATTACAGAATATTGGCTCTAGTCCTCATGTTGTACAAAACATCCTTGAGCCTGTCTTACACCCAATAGTATGTGCCTCCCACTCTCCCTCCCCATATTGACCCTCGCACGTCTCTCCCCACTGGTAGCCACTAGTTTGTTCTCTATATCTGTAAGTCTGCTTCCTTTTTGTTATATTCACTAGTTGGTTGTATTTTTTAGATTCCACATATAAGTGATATACAGTATTTGTCTTTCTCTGTCTGACGTTTCACTTAGCGTAATGCCCTCCAAGTCCATCCATGTTGCTACAAATGGCAAATATTTTTATAGTATCTACTTTTTTCTTGTTATAATGGTAATGTTTGTCCACTTAAAAGAATTGGAGAAATCCAGAAATAGAGACACAGATGTAGAGAACAAACGTATGGACACTAGGGTGAAAAGGGGGGTGGGATGAATTGGGAGATTGGGATAACATATATACACTAATATATATAAAATAGATAACTAATGAGAAACTGCTGTATAGCACAGGGAACTCTGCTTCACTTCGCTGAACAGTAAAAACTAACACAACAAACAACTATACCCCAATAAAAAGAAAAAAAAAGAATTGGAGAAATCCAAACAGGATAAAAGAGAAAATCCAGACTACCCACAGTCATCACTAAAAAGTATCTTGTCAACATGTTGATGTTTTTAGTTTCTGTAGCTTAGAGTGGGACGAGTCAATATTTACAAATGAATGGAAAGGCATAAAAGAAAAACTCACAGTGTCCAAGGAAGCATAATTGCTAATTAATGGCCACAGATACAAAATATAATAAATTGTAATAATTAACTATTCCTTCACAAATTTAGAGTATTATGAAGCTCAAGAACTACTGTTCAGCCTGCTTTTCTGCAAAGAGTGGCTGGTCAAAATTTACTTTCCATTTACCAAGAAACCACTTGGGTCACATTTCAAGTGATTTCTTTTTTACATTCATGATTTATCTTACCAATATCTTCTCTCTCCAAGGGTGCTTTCCACATTAAAGAATCAACCTGGACAATATATTAGAGTAGAACAAGTGTGTGGTAGATTGACAGGACCAAATTCACTTGATTTTCAGTCTTCCAAACTACTACAGTAACAGCGTTAGCTGCAGATTAGGAATTTAGAAGGTGTGTTGCAATCAGCCAATTCTTCTAGACCCTCTCCAGTGACTTACCATTAGAAATTAATCTTTGAGGGTTAAATATATAAACATTGTATGTTGTAGTACATTGCCTTTAAGTTACATATTCTAAATATATGTATATTTTGCTGCTAAACCTATTTCAAGGGGCTTTACTTAACCTGAACATGTATTTTAGTCCATCAGGGGATGCTTTTTGAGGAACCGTGCCGTATCTAACACTATGCTGTAAGATCTCGGTGGGAGGGGGAACGGGTGAGTTGCTATGTTGTGCTGGAAGGTTTCTTAAAGAAAGATGACACCTCATACCACATGTTCTTTCAGCTACATCTTATAAGCAGCTGCTTGTATACAGCTATTAGAAAGGAGAATGAACAATGCATGCATTCCGATTTTCTTTCAGCCAGACTGACATCTCATATGCATGCACAGACTGAGGCCTGTTGATATGTATGAATGTTCCAAGGGTATTCTTGAAAATTGCCCTGGACCTTATGTTTCTGACCTATCCTTAATCTCAGTGCATCCCCATTTGACCCTCAACTCTTGGCTCTATGGTCTGTGTCTGATCCCACCTCTGGCAATTTAGACCTGGTGTCTGTAACTGGTCTCACTGGGATTCGTTTCTCAGCTCTGCCTAAGAAATTTTGGTCTAAATTCTGCTTCTCTCCTTGGCAGGTTGCCTCGGATAGTATAGCCCATCTTAATCCTAGCCTCTTATGACTTGGCTGATACCCTAGCCAAACTGGCCCTGGGACGGTTATGGAACACTTTGCCTCTCTCAGAAATCATGATTATTGCACAGTATTCATTTCTCCTGCTCTTCTTTGTGTTCCATACAGGTAAACAAAAGCCTCGTGTGGCTTAGGAAAATACAGTAAAAATAGTGTGTAATGGCTTTAATGAAAAGCTAGTTGGGAAAGTAAGATTTGGAGTTTATTTGGCTATTGAAAACACAGAGCTCAGAAACAGCAATTGAGATGACAGCATTCTGCTTCATGTTGCATTGCATTTGCTTCATAGTACTGAGCAAAGTCTCACTCTTTCCAAACAAAGAAAATCGCCAGGCTCTCTGCACTTGGTATCAATTTAACTGAGCACATTCAGTTCCATTATTACTTGAAGTAAAGTGAGCCTACTGTTTTTGACAGGGAGCTGGCCCTTTTCTGAGGCTACATGAGCCTATTATGCAGCCACCTGTTTTAAGAGCCAGCAAATTGGCCAGCAATTATTAACCTGCCTTTTTCTATCAAAGTGCTTAGACTAAGATGGCAATTATGAACAGGAGAGTTAATGTATTTCTCACATCTGTTGTTAACTGTATGCAATGTCACCAAATATGTAAAATGGACATTTAAAAACCATTGTTTTCCTCTCTTTGCATTAATAGATTTTAGGTTGAAGAGCTTCAACCATATTTCCTATAAGAGATTTCCATCTATATTGACTTTCATCATAGCCTTAAAACTAGAGTGGTTGGCCCTTTATATTCATCTAAAAATGAGGACACAGAAGCACAAGAGTATTCAGTATCTTATTTACCATCAGAAAGAAGGAGGCCACGAATGAGAGGAAACAGACTGGCCCAGTGTGAACTGCCATGGCTTTGGCATCAGTGAGATGTAGGTCTGACATCTGATTTTGATCTGAACAGTTTATGTGACGCTGGGTACCTAACTCAAACTCATTCAACCACAGTTTTATAAGTAAAATTGGATTTTAAAATCCTATATCATAATATTATTGAGAAATATTGAATAAAACCATGTGGTTAGTACATACTGAGTTATAAATAAAGGGTCACTATTTCTATTGAACTTTGTTTTACTAAATTTGCTTAGAGCCAACCCTAGAAACATCAGTCTGTAGAGCTGAGTATTGAATTGGAGAGAAGATCCTTCCACCAATCAAAGTGCTGAGCAATTATGACACAGGAATTATAATGCCATTGGGGCTGGGTTTAAAGACTATAATTTGGAGTGGAGGCTGGATGATTGTGAAGCACAGATACAAAGATAAGTGCTAGAGAAAACTCTCTGAAAAGTGATTTTGTGGTTGTCAATGGAACAAAAGATACTCCTCTGGAAGAAGAATGGCTCGTTCCATAAATGCCGCCATTGACTCAAAATCTTCTGGCTTTGTGGAATTTAAAGATGATCATATAATCACAAGTGTTATCAACTTTGTGCTAAGTCGTTCACATGCACAAACTCATTCAGTTTTACCACAATTCTATGAGGTATTACCTCTTTTATATAGATAAGGGAAGTGAGGCTGTAGGGATTAAATATCTTGTTCATGATTTTATGATTCATAAATCAGAGGCAAGGAAACTCAGGTCCTCAAGTTCTCACCATTCTACTATGTTTCTTCCTCAAGAACCAGGAGCACACCAACAAAAATCATATCTACATTCTGTTTAAGAAGAAAATAAGATATTAAAAAATGAATGTGTTTCTTCAGGAAATGATGGCCACCTACACACACACACACACACACACACACACACACACAAAATCAGATACCATAAGATATCATAGTATTTACTCAGAATGGGTTATTTGAGGAAGAGGTGAAGGAGCTGGGAAATTAGCTTGTAAGCTCTAAGAAGACAAGAAACAGTGGGGCTAAGATTTCAGACCCTTATTTGCAATATCTTTGTTGTCATCTTAAGATGATAAAGAAGGGTCATAACGTGTTTCGTGTCAAGATGTTTTGAAGTGCAATGGAGTTATGTTTCTTGAATACTTTTCTATTAACACATTTTCTAATAGCATCATTTATCATGCAATTACGAACTATGTAAACTATTAATAAAATGTATTCATGTTTTCTTTCCCAGAACAAGTTTAAGGATTTAGATTCTCTCTGGGAAAAAAAATAAGAAGTGGATTATGCAGGTTTCTGTGTCTCTCTATGAAATTCTTTGACTTCTGTAGGAAGAAATGTAATTTATTATATAAGAAATATTTATTGAGCAGCTACTGTTTTCAAGCCACTTTGCTAAATGCTAAATAGAAAAGAAAGGGAGAGGATAGGTTCCTGGCCTTTCTGGAATCATCTGACTACCAACAACACAGGGGAAACATATTGCTTTTTCAGCCACCAGTGTTCTTGATCCTCTGCCCGGCCTTTCCTTTTTCCACTAAGCCTGACAATGTCCTTCACCATAAATGTGACAGAATGTCTCTATAGGACAGTGCAGAATTTCTGGACAGTCTCCTCCCTCCCTCCACCCCCAGCCCCAATGTCTGAGAGTACATATAGAGGCCCAATTTTCAGAAAACGCTCATGCCTTCTGTACAGTTTTATCCAACTTTTTGTGAGCACTTATGCTTTACCAGCTATTTCTCTAGGAAACTTCACATCTATTATCATATTTACTTTCATAGTGGCCTGATGTGAATACAGTCAATCCCATTTTACAAATGAGGAAATGAAAACTCAGAAATATGAAATAAATTGCCCAAGATCACACCACCGGTTCACGGCAAAAATGAAATTTAAGCCTAGGGTCTTAAAAAATATATAAGTTCAGTGCTCATTTCACTGTACTACTTTGGACTTAAAGACAGGTTGTAGGTCTCATGCCCACAGGTCGGATCCCCCAGGAGGCAGATTCCAAAATGGGGATTAGCGCCCAGGAAGGTTATTGGGCAGTACTCTCAGGGTCAGCATGATCAGTAGAAGGGAAGGAAGTTCAGGAGAGTTGGGCATTAATGCATTCACAACAAGACCTCAGACAACATGACTTTGAACTTGCACATCGACAAGGTACTGGATGTGCACTACCTTGGAAGGAGGGTTTAAATTCAGGTAAAGTGGCTCTCTGCAGTGAGGCAGTTCCCAGAGAGGGCTAACAAATGGTTCAGAGGTGTCAGTAACATTCCCAGCAACAGGGGAAGATCCTTCAGTCTTAAATCAGGAATTTGGGTGGTACAGAAGAACATTCACAGCTTAGAGCTTTGTGGGTCAGACTCTCACACTAATTTTTTAGTGTCTTTCAACTACTTTAATCCAACCATTCACCACTGCAGTGGATCAATTTACAGGAAAATATTTTATCTGCATATTTTTCCAGAGTCCATAATACCCAACTAAATAAACAAAAATAAAATAAAAGTGAGAAAATATGGTCAGTAATGGGCCAGAGCCACAGAGTGGCTGATGCTCATGCACAGGTGATTATTTTCAAAAACTTTATTTTCATTTCTTGTCCATGACAGAAACATTGAAGGGGAGAGAATTTCATTTGATTTTTGTATCCAGTTACCTAAGAATCCCTCTAGATTTCACCCTATACAAAGAAATCCCACCAATTTTTAAGGCTTCCTTCCTCCAACAAATTATAAAATACAAGCATAAAATAATACAATAAAAAAGAAGTCTAACCTTATAATTTGTATAATAGATTGAGCTAACATAGGACTTTTTCACTCAAATTATTTTAAAATGCTAGATAAGCTATAATTAAACGTTTAAAAATAAAGTTATGTTCAAATTTAAGGAAACTTTCAATGCTAGAAATAAAGAACTCAAAACCAGAGCAATAAGTAAGCACTACTTTTCTCCTTTTCTCCATGTGGGTATCAGAACCAGGTATATGCCTAAAGGGCTGAATGTGGATACAGGAATTACAGCCATGGTCCTAATGTCAAGTGCTGTTTCTGAGCTCTTTACATAAAATCATGAACCAAGAAGAGTTGACCCATCCTTGAAAAATGGATTACAAAAACTCTGCCACTGTACTAGGGATACGGCATAGAGGCCAACTACTACAGACAGTGGGTGGGAAAAGAGAACAGAGAGATATGAAACCCAGTCCTTCAATGTGTAAAGCTAGGAAATTCCAATTTGAGAAATTAACACAAGACTAATTCAGTACTGGCAAAACTCTTAGAGCACAGGCAGAGTCAACCATAAAACAATCCCATAGAAGTATCTTCACATGAAAGCATGCAGGACTTCCGTGGGAATGATTTCTTAAACAATGCATTCACAAGTCGAACTTACTAAAAAAAAGTGAAGAAACAAATTTCCAGAAAGTATAGTCACAAATGTAATGCACTGGAGAATTCATAACACAGAAACAACAAATAACAGAAAAATATGGAAGAGATCTTAAAATAAGTATGCTTAAAGTGGTCAAATAGATAACAACAATAACAGAGATCTATGCAAGAATAAGATAATATGGAAAACAACAGACAGGGTTTAGTTAAGTATTCTTGAAATAAAAATATGAAAATCAAAATTAAGAAGAACAACTCAAACTTAGGCTAAATAGCTTACTAGATACAGCAAGAATTAGTGAATTGGAAGACAGACTGGTAGAAATTACTTAGAATAAATTTTTTTGAATGCAGCACAGAATGATAAAGAGATAGAAAATATTAAAAAGAAGTTAACAGACAAGGAGAATAGAAAAAGAAGTTCCAACATACATCTAGTTAACATTCCAGAGAAAGTAATAGAGAAAATGGGGGATAAACAATGTCCAAAAAGATAAATTTTTTTATATTGTAAGAGTGAAGTACCCATTGAGTCCCAAGCAGAATTTAAAACAAAATTCCACATTTAGATTCACTATGGTGAAACTGAAAACCCAGTAAAAAATAGCATGGATAATGATGTATGGGGGGAAATGGCATTGCAACCATGGATGGTGGCATCAGAAGAGTCTGATACAGGAAGAGAAAATCAATCTGTCTGTCACAGTATTTCACACAAAATTGTCTCCTCCTTTAAAAAAAAAACAACTACTCTTTTAAAAGCATGCTTATTTAGAGTCTTAGGAATGCAATGATGTTAGAATACAAATTTTTGGTCTCCATCCCACCACAACGTCATAGTTCACAAGTTAACTTCCTAATGGAGAAGGATGATCTGTAGCTGCCTTGGATTATTTGACCCAAATGTTTGTTACATGGGAGCTAAAGCGGGCCACATACTGGCTTTCTCGTTTTTTGCTCTCTCTATTTCAAAACAGATATCACTTAATATTAATTAAATCAAACTGTAATTCAGTGACAAGCAGTTGAAGAACATGAGGTGTATCTTTGTATGCAGATTCTTACAGTTCAAGACATTTTTGGTATATGTCCATCATTTTTAAATTGTATCGACCTTCTGATATACATCTCGCAGTCAGCGAGATGAAGATGAATATTGTGTTTGATAAAATTCCTCAAAGACCTCAACCTTTTAGTAAATATAAAACAGGACATTGTTCCTCCTCCCAATCCATTTCATTATTATTTTATGCTTATTAGACTCTTATCGAAGCGATGTTAATATTCTTTTAGGGGGAGTAGTTTGACATTTTAAAGCAGTACTGCTTTTTAATTATTGGTGTGCAAATAGCTTCTTTAATTAATTTTTCCCAGTACAGGTAATATATAAACAGCTCAGCAGTTTTCCCAACTTTTCCTAAATTCTCTTCCCCTAAAGTTTCAACTCAGTTATCTCAGAAATAAATGAATGAAGCTAAGTGAAAACCAGGTAGCTTCTAGAAGTTTTTATAACCCATTGTTTACTACAGATACACAAATTGCCCTTCATTATCTCAATATTTTTCTTACTTGTCAGAGTGGACCATTTCTCTGTGCTTTAACATTGAAGGTGCAGTCATTCATTTCAAAGGCCAGGAATCTTGGCTTTTTACTCTGGTCTTAACTCACACACAGATTGCTCTGTAAGAATGGTCTCAAAAGTGATGCATACACAGCCAATGTGGTACACAAAATGTACCTTAAAGTACGAAAAGAAACTATTAGGACTTTTATTTTAAAAAGTTTCCCCCAATATCTGAAAACAGAGCATTCCTATGAAACCTATGTAAGCCGAATTGTCGTAAAGCAAAGAAGCAATTGCCTTAGGACACATCTTGCTAACGGATGCACAGAATAAATCAAGATGAAGCGCAGATGCTCACAGACCTAGTTCCAAGCTATGGCGGTTTGATGCTGCGATGCTGAGTGTAGCTCCCGGGGAAGGAGATTCCATTCTTGCTGCTTGGGGTACGTGGTGCTCCTGCAAAACCAACGCTTAGTGCTATTTTCGCTTTTCGCCTCTTTTCTTTAAAGTGAAAATTCTCTTCGGATTTCTTTCAGTTAACGACAGCAGGTACAACTGTGGGTTTTTCGTGAAAGCAAAGTGGAGTAAAGCAAAATTTCAAAAAGCGGGGGATACTTGTGTTTAGTTTTATTTCTAGAATAATATGTTATTGGTGGCACAGAGACCTCGCTCCACCCAGAGGACAGTTCAAAGAGCAGTAGTGTTAGGGGATAAGCATGCCAGGTGTGCTCTCTCCTGGCCGGTAGTGAGTGCTCAGACAAACGTATCTACAGATCGTGCCTAGTTTCAACTCAGCTAACCCTCCCATGGTAGAGGAGTGCTTTAAAAAGATTCTTGTAAAGTTACACTTGACTGAAGTAAACACTAATATTACAAACTTCCCTAACATGTAACATATCTCTACAATTTTTTAGCAATGCAATACTCAACCTAGTAATTTATAAATATTCATTAACCATAATGATAAATCTTTAAGTATATCTTTTTGGGGTTTCATGCATATTATCAAAGCATGAGAATCTCCATATTCTGCTGTGGCAAAAATGACCAAAACAATGTAAATAAATCAATATAATGATAAATCAACATCCATTCCACTGTTAGCAAATGCTGTTTAAAGATACAGAGAAACATAAAGATCTTAAAAAACAAGTATTAGAACCAGTTAAGCAGTTGTTAGACAGTTGGGTCAAACTACTGATGTTTCTACTATTCTCAGCTTATGGTATTTGCTAGATTCTCTTCCAATGATAAAATACACATAAAACTACAATTTGTGAGCCATTAAAGAACAGATATACTGCAGAAGATATTTTCTGAATAGTAAGTGACTTACTTTTCTATCATCATAATCTATGGGACAAAAAACTGCTGTATAAGCTAACCTCTGATACAGTGGCCACTTTGGGATTCTAAAAAGAATTCTGGAAGAAGGTCACAGAAATAGCCAGACATCTGTAATTCAGTCACTGCATCATTCATGGACCAGCCATTGCAACAAAGAAATGAAGCCAAAATGTACAAAGTGCCTCAGTCTCATTCACTGGGTTAAGTTTTTTCTTTTTCAATGACTCCTTTAAATAAAAAGGTATCTTTACAATAGATGTAATGAGATGTGTAATGATTATGAAAATCCTTTGTTCCACAAAGAGGTTTGCTTTTTATCATGTGGCAAAGCACACAGAGTTGCAGAAGTTTAACACAACTTACAGATTTTTTTGTCTCTAAAAAGGAAAAAAGTGTTCGAAGTTTGCTTCCCTTTTGTGACACAGAGAGGTTGTTGATATAATGCAGATAATCTAAAACAAACCTGTGTAAACTGTCCTTTACAGGTAAAGGTGACATCTTTACAATGAATGCAAAAGTAATTGTTTTATGAAAGAAAACTGAGCTATGAAGAGAACATTTGAAATGGATATTTGAAATTATTTCCCTCATTATTTCTTTTGCTGAAAATAGAGTTACATAAAAAACCCATCTACATTCTTTAAAAATTTAACAGAACCTTCCAAATGAAATTTTGAAAGATTTTTAACCCTTTTGTTAGAAAAAAATTTAAATGAAACACCTTTTCCAATTAATTTGCAAAAACAACTGATTTACATCTGGGAGATGGAAATTTACTGCAAGAATTTTTTGAAACAACAACGTTTTGCAAAAACAAAACAAAGACACAACATTTTGAGTGGAAGCTATTGATTTAGTAAGCACAGCCAATATGCATCCCTGCCATTTGCATTTATGGGTTTTTTCCTCAGTAATATTTTTAGCTATGAAAATCATTGGAATAATTATTGAAATAAAGTAAAATTTATTTCAATAAATTTTAAATAAACTAAAGCAAATAATCACAATCGTGTATCACCATGGGTTAAACTGAAAATTTTTTTTTTTACTAATGAAGGATATTCATTCACATTGCTTTCACAACATTGCTTTGGGCACCATTAATAAAATAGATTATTTTAAAATTAATGTTTATTCTATCTTTATTTTTGAAATGCATTTTAATATGTTTTATAATGTATAAACTAGTGCTTGCACATAATGTATAAATATACATATATTATGGGCAAAAGCTTAAACATTTTTACTGATGAAAGTCTGAAATCCGAAAATTGTGATGACTTCTGACTGTTCTTTCCAGTGGAGACCTCTGCTTCATGTTCCATTTTGGATTCTCACGCTCTTGACTAGCAGGTGTCAATATCTGGAAGTGTAGCTGCATTTTTCCTGCAGGCAGAATGGAAATCTAACCTCCAACAGGAAAACTCTTCTGCTGGTTTAAGAAATGTCAATGACTTGAGTCTGTTCCCTTGGCGAAAACAGGGTAGGGCCTATTTTCATTGGGCAAAGATGGCAACCTGGCTGTGCATTAGTTGTGTTCATATTTATTAAATGGGTTTTAAGAAGAACGAAAATCTTATTGGACTGCAGGAGATGTTCAGGAAAAGGGGACAACAAAACACATGGCCATGAAACTTTTCTGAGACTTGTTTTATGGCCCAAATATGATCTATCTTGGTAAATATTCCCTGTACACTTGAAAAGGAATGCATATTCTGTCATTGTTGAGTGGGGTGTTCTATAGATGTCAATTAGGTTAAGTAGGTTGACAGTGTTGTTCAAGCCTCTTATACCCTTACTGATTTAATCTCTACTTATTCTATCAATTATTGGGACAGGGATATAGAAATCTCTGATTATCATTGTGGATATGTCTATTATTTCTATCTGCAATTCTAACAAATTATACTTAATGGATTTTAAAAACTCTTTTATTAGATGCATAAACACTTGAAAGTTTTAGGTCTTCTTGATAAATTGACCCCTTTGTCGTTATGAAATGAGCTTCTTTATCACTAGTTACGTCATTTTCTCTGAAATCTACTTTGCTATTAATGCACTGTGAATTCATTCAGCATTTGTATATCTAAAATGTTTTTATTTCACCTTAATTTTTAAGAGAGAATTTCCCTGGGTACAGAATTCTAGGTTCATAGTTCTTTTCTTTCATTACTTTGAAGATCTTGCTTCATTGTCTTCTGATTTGAATTGTTTCTGATGAGAAATCTGCTGTGATGCTTGTTTTTCTTCCTCTATTGGATTTAATCCAATCCCCCACTCCTCTGACTGCTTTTAAGATTTTGTCTTTATCATCAGTTTTGAGCAATTTGATTATGATGTGCCTTGGTGGCTTTTATCCATACTTCTTTGCTTGTTTGGGGATTTTTTTAGGGGGAGGGTTGAAGTGTGTGGGTTTTTTGCTTTTGTTTTTTTAGCTTCATGTACTTGTGGGCTTATAGTTTTCATCAAATATGGACATTTGCAGCCATTATTTTCTCAAATACTTTTTCTGCTCCCCACCTTTGGGAGTTCCAGTTACATGTATATTATTCTACTTGAAGTTGTTCATCTTATTTTTTAGTGCTCTATTTTGGATGGTTTCTATTTCTATTTCTTCAAGTTCACTAACCTTTTCCTCAATAATGCCTAATCTTCCATGAATGCCATCAGGGTATGGTCAATCCTCATTAGTAGTGGATTCTGTATTTGAAAACTCACCTACTTACTAAGATCTATTTGTAACCTAAAAATCAATACTCACTTGGACATGAGCAGAGCAGCAAAAATATCTGTTTCCCGATACACATCTTCCCAGCTGAGTTCAAATGAGGAAACGCTCTGCCTTCTTGTTTCAGCTCTCACACTGTAAACATGTGTCCTTTTTTCAGTATATTTAGTGTCACACTTTTTGCATTTTTGCACTTTCTGTTGGTGATTTCATTGCTCAAAATGGCCCTGAAGCATAGTGCTGAATTGCTGTCTGGCATATCTAAGCACAAGAAGGTTGTGAGGTGACTTACAGAGAAAATATATGTTAGATTAATTTTGTTCAGGCATGAGGTATGGTGCTGTTGGCCTTGAGTTCAATACCAATGGATCAACAATTGATATTAAATAAGGTGTCTTTAAACAGAAACACATATAAAGTAAGATTCTGTAGTAATTGCTTATGAAAATTCTATCACCAGAGGCTCACAGGAATCTAATTCCATGTTTCCCCCAGAAGCAATTGTTCAGTATTCCTAACAGTGTTCATAACAACTTTATAGATCCTAACTACCAAAATAACAAGAATCAACTGTATTTTTCAACTCAGCCATAGTTTCATCTATCTGAAGTTTTCAACTCTAATATTTGATTCGGGAATGTTTTATATCTTCCATTTCTTTACTTAACAGGTTTAATCTTTCTCCTAGCTTCTTGAACATACATAATATAGTTATAATAACAGTTTTAATTTTTTTCTACTAATTCCATCATGTGTGTCATTTCTGGGTCAATTACTATTAATTTTCCTCCTCTTTATGAGTTCTGTTTGCCTACTTCTTTGTGTGTCTGGAAGAATTTTATTAGATATCAGACATTATGAATTTTACTTTTTCAGGTGGTTGATATATTTGTATTCCCACAGATATCCTTGAGCTTCATTCTGGGATGCAGTTAAGTTACAAATATATCAGCCAGTTTTATCCTTCAGAGTCTTGCTTTAAAGCTTTGCCTAACACAGCTTACAAGCTTAAAAGCAAGACTTGAAAGGATAAAGCTATCTCCAAGTAACTTAACAGCATCCCAGAACAAAGTTCAATAGTATCTATGGGATATTGTAAATTTTACAAAATTTTGGCGAATTTTATCCCACTACTAAAGCAGATCTCCAGATTTCCAGTTATCTTCCTGTGTAGCTCTTGTTTCTGGTATTCCTGCAAGTTCTAGCGGTTTTTGGCCTCCCTTGTTTCCAGTTCTATCTCCTCAACTTTGGGAGACTGATGGCTCTGCCCGAGGTCCCCTCCCTATGCTGTGACCCTGAAAGTTACGCACCTTAGTTGGGTGGAGGAGACACAGTGCTCATTCCGTTTGTTTCTTGTCACTCAGGAGTCACTCTCCTTTTGTTGCTGATGCCCAGTGCCTGTAAAACTGCTCTTTAGTACAGTTGGTCAGGTTTATTTCAGTTGCATGTGGTGTGAGGGTAAATCAAGTCCCTGTTATTCTACCCTTGCCATCTTTTCTCACGTATGTTTTCAGTTCCGTAGAAATGTAATTTAGTTCCACTTTCCTCAATCAGGGTCATCAACAAGTTCACAAGAGTTCAGCAGGTGAAAAAACTAAAGGCTTACTTTTTCCCAGGTTGCAGATTCTAAGTAATAACTTATAAGCATGATCTAGGACAGGTCAGAGTGATCTAGGACAGGTCAGAGTGATCTAGGACAGGTCAGCGTGATCTAGGACAGGTCAGAATAATACCATTCTTCAACAAGTCTTTAGTGGCCATGCAATTACGTTTCAAACTGAACATTGTAAAGTGTACAATCATCCCTGGTTTCTATGGAGTTAAATAAAAAGCTTCATCTTGCAACATCTCTATTCAAATTTAGATAACTGAAAGTTGAACAATCAACTAGTCTACTTCCTTGTTTTACAAATAAAGTGAGACTTATGAAAATTAAGTGACCAAAGGAACACAGCTGGTTATTGGCAGAGCTGGGAAAGAATCCTGATACGAATTTCCACTGGGAGTGATTTCTCACTCTACAGAAATACTCTTTTCACTCTAATTATGTCTGCGCTATGTACTAGTGGGCTGCACATCTAACTGGGTAAGATGCTGAGTACATATGTCAGGGTCCCAACAGGAAGCAGCTAGAACTAAAAGAGTTTTAGAGAACTAAAAGAGTTTGATTACAGAGATTCTAATACAGAGGATATTTACAGAGGTGTAGACGAGGTTAAGAAAACCAACAGGATGTGATGACTGCAACTGTGGGAATCCCATAGCACTCCTAAGGCTATGGGGCTAAACAAAAAAACAAAAATTCTGCAGCAAGAGCTAAAGCCATCGAAGAAAAGCCACACAACAGCATCTGGGGATGTGGAGGGACACAACCACCTCCTGCCAAGAAGAGATAAGGAGAATACATACTCAACTCCTCTTTCCTCTCAATCTCCAATCTTGTCAGTGTTTCCTTCTGGCCAAACCCAGCAGAAGCCCCAGGGGAAAGGAGTCCATACAGGCTACCTCTTGGGTCACGGAGTAGAGAAGAGAAAAGCCAGACAGTTGATCTGGAGGAGCAAGGGGAAGACACAGTGCACCAAATTTTCTTTGACATACGCATTTGAAAAGAATTTGTGATCACAGAAATGTCAAGGAGATGGAAAATACCAATCAATCATTTGGGGACAGACAAAACTGTTTTGGAAACCATCTCTACTTAGAATATTTTCAAAAGTTCTTTACCTTAATTCTCCTGTTACAATTTTTTTTTTTTTTACTACAAAAGAAATGTCTATGTCAGTAATTTATCATTAAGAAGATATAACTAGTGAAGTAAAATGACAACAGGAGGCAATACGTATTTGTGTTCCTGAGAGACCTAACATCTTTTCACATTCACCAGAAAGGATCTTTTAATTTATTAAAAAGCGTCTTTCTTGATGGAATTAATAATTGATTCTGAGTGTCCTGATTGAGCACTCAGAACAACTTACTAAGTTTCGTCATTCAGATCTACAAATGTCACTGTCATATTGGTTTGAAATCACAGGTTGAGGAAATATAATCTGCACAAATGACGAAGTCAGTCACTGACTTGGTTTACTCTCATCAAAACCAATTTGTGGCATCCAGAAGGTTAGAGGGTGGAACCATTTACTTTTCCTACCTGTTCTCAGGAACACTTAAAACTTGGTATCAATCCTCTATCGTTTCAGATTACAGAGTAGTTAGTACCCTCAGGTTTTTCAAAATAAAGTTGTTGCAGAAATTTCACATAAACATCTCCTGTGTTAATTGCTTACCCCTCAGAGGTTTTTTAAATGGCTGTATCATGGTGAATTATGCTCGCAAAAGAAAGATGGTTCATTTATAAAGTTCATATAAATGATGCATTGGGAAAGGGTTTTTTGTTCCGGTTGATAAAAGTTAATCAAATGCAAGATGGCATAGAGCAATTCAGCATAAATCTTCCACAGAGCACTGCTTACATCTCCCATCTCCCAGGTAGGAAGAACATTTATCTGACTATTTCTAAACTGTCCCTGTAAATCTTTGATTAAGAGAACCAAATCAAAGTAGCTGGCTAATGGCTTGTTTTGCAAAACTCTTCTGGTAAATATATTACAAATGGCAACTCTTCAATAGCCTAAAAGCAGAGACATTTACAACTTAAGTGAGAACCACAAATGAGTTAAAGGGGGAAGAGGGAAAGGATTTGCCTTAAATGCAGTTTTCTCTTGATACCAGAGAACCTGCCACAAAGCAAAGGGAGAGAAACATAGCAAGGTCAGGTTCTATAACACTCTCAAGCCACTAGATTTCTGTTCTGTTGAGAACTAGGTTTAATATCAGATTCATTAGTGTTGGTGTTTAGAAATTCAATGGCAGAAAATAAATATTTTATTATGAATTTCAGATACTGTCCAAAGTCTGAGACTAAGCACCGATGTCAAAAGGAACTTTCTCTCCCTCTATGTATAAACCTCAAAGGAAAATTAAGCTCTCTGATTAGAGGTAGCTTCACTAAAAGGGAACAAAAGACTCCTGTTTGAAGACAGTAATGTCCACCCCTACAAACCACTTTGTGCCTCAGACAAGATGGCTTTGGCTGTGCGTCTGTGCCAGACCACATGATGCCAAATTATTCAAGTTTTAAAAATTACTCAGTGAGTATTTTGACATAATGTGTGCCCTTTCATATATGACAGTTGAATATGCTCATGATGTTCAGAGAAAAATTAAGATATTTACTTCTTAGCATTTCTTTTATGATTAGAAACTTATATGACTACTGCTTATCTCGATGCCTGGGAATCCAGACCTATTTATCCACTTCCCTTTCCTCTCTCTCTTATTCACATGCTGGGTCCAAATATTCTGAATGCGTTTGTTTATTATAGTAGCTACCACTTATCGAAGGTTTGCTATGTGCTTAGGATTTCTCATCTATGATCATATGATCATTAAGCCATACCACCAGTCTGGGCTAGCTACCACTCATTCTATCGGTGAGTAAACCAAGATTCAGAGGGTTAAGTACCTAACTGAGGTCATACTATCTGTGACTGGTCCACAGACTGAACCCAGTTTTGTCTAAATTTGAGACCCATGTTCTTTCCATTTCTTTTTTCTCATTAAGTTGCTAAAGGTACTAGGTGTTAGGATCTCTGATTCTGCATGTAACAAAGTGCAGTAATTAAAAATTCTCACCTAGAAGACTGAAACTTAGGGAGATCGATCAACGGTCTTTTTTAAAAAACTTGAAAATTTCACAAAGATTGTAATCCCATCAGACCATCTACTTTTTTCCTTAGGTCGGATGAAATAGACTATGTAGCATTGGCAAATATACACTACCAAATGTAAAATAGATAGCTAGTGGGAAGAAGCTGCATGGCACAGATCAGCTCGGTGCTTTGTGACCACTTAGAAGGGTGGGAGGGAGGCTCAAGAGGAAGGGGGTATGGGGATATATGTACACATATAGCTGATTCACTTTGTTATATAGCAGAAACTAACACAACATTGTCAAGCAATTATACCCCAATAAAGATGTAAAAAAAAAAAACAAACAAAAATCCCTAATCTGTGGATTCCAACAGGATGGTCCCAGTATGTAACTCTCGATGATGCAAAAGTGTTCTTACACAAGGCACAGTTCCACTCAACCATGGCAATTGTTTGTTTGTTTAATGTGAAAGTAAAAGTTAACAAAATATTAAATCCTCTTAGCACCCGCACTTCATTTTTTTAAAGCTCACCCTTCTTTGCATGTAATTTACTCAATTTAAGAAATGGTGCTTGCATTTTGAGGACTAACTACAAAGGAAAGGGGCAAAAGGGTGATGATCATGAAAAAGAAATACCCTTATGTTTGCATTGCATGGTTTGACTGCAGGATAAAAAAGCAAATAACGTTACTTACCTACCATATTTATAGTAGTTGTATGTATCTTTGAAAAGCAGTATAGCATTTTGCCACTTTTCTCTCTCCCATTGAATTTAATTAAAATGTGATCTTTTCTAAACTGACTGAGTCACTTGGCTCTGCTGTGTATATTTCAGGCTCCACTCATAAATTCTTTATCAGATTTCCATTTGGGGAGGATTAACCATTTTGCAATCTAATTTTCTTTCAGCAGAATGCCTCTGGTTCTTTATCAATATTCAGGGGGAAAAATTGAGATCTCCAAGAGTCTACTCTCTCCGTTCAAACAAACTCTCAAGTTCATCTTCTTGATTACTTCTCCTTCCCCCCCACTTCCACCAGGAAAGTTTGCATATGGACAATTTCTCCTCCGATGGATAAGGATTATATATAATTCCTCATGAGTCCAGCCTTTGCCACTTATGGCTTATTCCAGATTTCATCAGACAAACTCAAATTCCTAAGCCAGAATTGTAGTCCAAGGGATTTTTCTCTTGGACAAGACCTGAGCTAATGATTTCAAACTTCAATCTCATTGCTTTCAGATGCCTTGACTATTAGTGTTGGAAAACCTCTAGAGGTCATTTAGGTCAATGCTCTCACTCTTCAAACAATGAAACTGAAATTCAGATAGGTAAAATTAAAATATCACAAGTGATTTAATGGCAAAACCTGGACCACAACTCATAATACGTATCCAATGATTTTCCTATGTAATAGGGCTGCCTCAAACATATGACTTTTATCATCAAAAAATTGTTTGTTATTCACTATTAATTCACTGAGATACATTAACTGAACTAATATGCCTATATTTCATTAGCACTAAGACAACATTGTCCACTTTTTAGCACTTCTAAAATAAGGATGAATCTTAAAGAAGCAATGGTATCTTATTGCTGCTGTTAGTTGGGTATCAGTAATGATGTACGTGTCATTATCTATTCATGTACAATCTTGGTTGATATGCTGATGGCATAACTGGACAACTACAACCCCTTGACATTTGGTTGAAAAAGCTCTTTAAGTACTTTTGAGGAATTAATATAAGTCTTAGCCGTTGAGTTTCATTGACTGTCCCTGGTAAGATCCAGAAAGATCCAGTAAATGCAACGACAAGCAGAACTACATTAAACTAAAAAGTTTTGCATAGCAAAGGAAATAATCTACAAAATGAAAAGGCAACATACTGAATGAAAGGAGATATTTGCAAGTCAGATATTGAATAAGTGGTTAATATCCAAAATATATAGAGAACTTTTACAACTTAATATAAAAAAAAAACAGATTGAAAAATGGGCAGGGAACCTGAATAGACATATTTACAAAGAAGACATACAGATGGTCAACAGGCACATGAAAAGATGCTCAACATCACTAATCATCAGGAAAATGCAAATCAAAACCACAATAAGATATCACCTCACACCTGTAAGAATGGTGATTATCAAAAAAACAAAAAATAACAGACGCTGGCGAGGATTTGGAGCAAAGGGAACCCTTGTGTATTGTTGCTGGGAATGTAAATTGGTACAACCACTGTGGAAAACAGTATGAAGGTCCCTCAAAAAACTAAAAATAGAACTATCATATGATCCAGCAATTCCATTTCTGTGTACTTATCTGAAGAAAACAAAAGCACTGATTCAAAAGATGTATGCACCCTAATGTTCATTGCAATATTATTTACAATAGCCAAGATATGGAAGCAAACTAAGTGTCCATCAATAGATGAATGGATAAAGACGATGTGGTATATGTATACAATGGAATATTACTCAACCATGAAAACGAATGAAATCTTCCTATTTGCAACAATGTGGATAGACCCAGAAGGCATTCCATTAAGTGAAATAAATGAGAGATAAAGACAAATACTGCATGATTTTATTTATATATGGAATCTAAAAAACAAAATAAATGAACAAATATAACAAAACAGAAACATAGATACAGAGAAAAAACAGGTGGTTGCTAGAAGAAAGGGGGGATGGGCAAAGTAGGTGACAGGATTCAGAGGTACAAACTTCCAGTTATAAAGTAAATAAGTCATAGGGATGTAATGTACAGCATAGGGAATAGAGTCTAATATTGTAATAAATTTGTATGGTGACAGACGGTAAATAGAGTTATTGTGGTGATCATTTCATAATGTTTAAAATATTGAATCACTATGTTATCCACTTGAAAACTATATATTATGTCAATTATACTTCAATTAAAAAAATGGAAGCCATGGGTTTGCTCTACATTATGCCAAAGCCTTGACTGTATTATTTGTTTTTCTCTCAGTGGAGTATACTGTAATCTCATCTTAATGTTGAGGAAGAATGTAGTATTCTCCTAAAGTAATGGCAAGTTGCACTTCACTTCAAAGCAAAGCAGGCAGGATTTTGGCGGGATCAAGCATGATGCAAGGGATCTGGAACGGGATCCAACCTGTGAAGTGGGGCAGATATAAGATCACAGAAGAGACATGAGGAAAGGAGCACTGCAAGTACCGAGAGAAAACCCAGCCCAGCTAGCACAGCACAGTAGACGGCAGGAAAGATGATGAAATCATAGCACCTGTGAGTCAACTGTCAAGTTTAAAAAGAGTGGTGTCAACAAATTCTGCAGCAAGGAAAATTTCACAGGCAGGCAGGCAGCATCAAGAAGTCTGTCAGCAGATGGAAGATGCTAGAATTCCTTCAGGTGGGGAATGCACTACCTAGATGAGGCATAGCAAAATTAAAGCATGACCCAAATTATAGGTAGCAGGTAGGCTACTGACACCCAGGCACACGGAAGGAAATAGTGTTCAGCTTTAAGAATAGGAGTAGAAGGAAAAAAAGAACTTCTGGAATAAGGCAGCGATAAAAACTGGAGTATAAGGCACTGGAACTGAATATGAAACAGAAAGATTATACTGCCTTCAACAAACCTATCATGTAATGGAAACTACTACCTAATAAGATAAAGTTGTTTAATCTCTCCAAGGGTCTGTTTCCTTGCCTAACACATGGGGACAGTTATTCCTTCCTCACACTAATTCTAAGATATATCGTTAAGTGAAAAGGAAAAACACGAAATTATATTTACTCTATGATCAATCCCAATTATATTAAAAATCTGCGTGCCAGTTTCTCTGTGCACAGATGTACACACATACACACAGTCACACACCGGACCTGGAAGGAAACACATTCCATGGTTATCAATGGTCACCATGGGAAAGAGAATGGGAGGGATGCTTTCCATTTTATTATAAACAATCCTGTTTCTTTAAATATTTCACAATGTGCATGCATTAATGTATTACTTTTCAAAGAAAAAATGTATCTAATTCAGAGGATTATCGCGAGGTTTTTACAAAATAATGTTTGTTTCTAAAGTGTGTCACACAGAACAGTCACATAGTTAGACCTCAACAAACGACAGTGCTGTTCTTATTGTCACTGTTGTTCCTGTTGTTAGAGGGGGAAAGGCAAACATCCACAAAATTCATAAGAACACAGCAAAAGGAAAATAAAAGCAAAAGCACAGTTAGGAACATAAACAAGCTATATTTAAACACGAGTGCTAAGAAGACAGTGAAGTGACTGACAGGTGTTAAGCAGGATGGAGTCCACCTGGAAGGGTTCCATTGGAGATGAAGCAGACTGAACAGAACTCTGAGAGTGGGAGGAGATGTGGTTTGCCAGCAAAGCATGGCAAGAGAATTATAAAAGTGGGCTGGAATTGCTAAAGATCTAATGCTGCCAACATATCTAAGTCCACTTTCAGTTTCAGACCATGTCAGAGATGAAGAGACACAGCAGGCAGTGAAAGAGGGCGTATATGGCCCTTCCAGGGGAAAAGCACAGGAAGGGAGAGAAATGTGGATGTATTTCTAGAGGTTGTCATCTTTTCCTAGGTGGCCTGGGAAGAACCAGGCCAGCATTTCGGGAGCTCAGCCAATTGGAGATGAGTGCTTCACCTGCTACAGTGCCTTATACAAAATCCCTGTCACTGGGGCTTTATTTATGTGGAGGTCAAAATATTTCATCCAACTACTCCTCATTTCTATCCTCCTCATGGGTAGCAACCCAGGGCCATGCTGCCCTTAGCCACCTGTTCATCAGAACTCCACGAGTGCACCTGTGTGGCCTCACTGCCAGTTCTTTCTGCTTCCTCGGAAAGGCTGTTCTGGGCAAGCCTAATGTGCTATTATGGACTACATGTTTGTGTCCCTTCAAAATTCACAGGCAGAAACCCTAACCCCCAGTGGGATGGTAATAGAAGGTGTGCCCTTTGGGAGGTAATTGGGTCACGTATTAGGGTTCTCCAAAGAAAGAGAAAAAATAAATAAATAAATAAATTTATTTACAGAAAGAGAGAGAGAGACTTATTACAGGAATTGGCTCATGAGACTGTGGAAGGCAAGAAGTCCCATGATCTGTCGTCTAAACAATCACGTGAGCCAGTGGTGTGAGTCAGTCTGAGTCCAAAGGCCTGAGAATCAGGAGTATCAATGGCTGAGAAGAGAAGGTGGATGCCCCAGCTCAGGCAGACAGTGAATTTTCCTTTTCTCTGCCTTTCTATTATACTCAGGCCCTCAGTGGATTGGATGGCGCCCACCCACACGGGTGAAGGCTGTCTTCTCTACTCTCTCTACCGATTCAAACAGTAATCTCTTCCAGAAACATCCTCACAGACAGGCCAGAAATAATGTTTACCAGCCATCCAGGCATCCCTTAACCCAATCACGTTGACACATAAGATTACCCTTCACAGTTCAAGAGGGTGGAACCCTCATGATAAGATCAGTGTCTTTATAAAAAGAGACACAAAAGAGCTTTCTCTCTCTCTGTCTCTCTCTCTCTCTGTCTCTCCCTCTCCCTCCCTCTCCCTCTCCCTCTCCCTCTGCTTCTCCCATGTGAGGACACAGCAAGGGACACCCAGTCCTTACCAGATACCGGGTTTGCTTGCTACTTGATCTTTAGACTTCCCAGCCTCCAGAACTGTTAGAAATAAATGTTTTTTGTTTAAGCCACTCAGTCTATGGCAACTTGTTAGAGCAGCCTGCGCAGACTAAGCCATGTGGTGAGTACAGGTTTTTGCTCTTGATTATCTACAGAAGTCTTTGGGTTTACCCCATCATTCTCAGGACCAGGGATAGGGCTTTGGTGACCTATCACTTATGACACCAGAAAAATCACTAACAAACTTGTAGCCAAAAGCTCTCTGGTTCTCCTAAGCCTGCTCCAATGTGTTGCTCCCTTTCCTAATCATCAGATGCCCTATTAAGTAGTGAGCTTGTGCAGCTTATTCACACTTTCTTCCATAGAGCACAGTCTGTGCCACGGGCTTCTCTTCCCCAAACTCTACCATCGTACGCTCATGACTTCCTACCTTGCAGTTTCTGGGTCACTGGCAGCTTTTCCCCTTGTCAGCACGTTGAGGTTCTCACGCAACCTGCATCTCAGGGGTGCCCGTTCAGCCAAGGGATACACAAGGCAGTCACTCACGACCTGGTGCTGGCTGTATTCTTCAGTACATTGAACTCTTCTCGGCCAACAGCAGGCTACATGCTGGGAATCCATCCCAGGAGGTTTCCCAGTGCTCTTTGAAGCCAGACTTTGACTTTTTCTACTTCATTGTACCAACTCCCATCAAGCCCTCATTTACGGCTTGAAAGAAGATGAGAAGAAAGGTGGCGCAATACCTGTGGAGCAGGGATTCTGTGGTCTCAGTCTTAGCTTTCGCAAACCAAAACTCACAGCACAACCTCGTGAGGCAGAAAGACATCAATATCAGAACACTCAACCAAGGCTGGTCAGAGCTGCTACAGAATAGCACAGGAGGGCGTGTGTGTGCACCGAGGAGCAACTTGCAGAGAAAGTTGGGGCATGAAATTGAGTCCCCATGGGTAGAGCTTTGCTGGGAAGGAAAGGCGTTTAGGCTTTGCTGTAATAGTTCTGTAACACTACATCCTAATTAGCAGAAGTTAGTTCCGAAGTGCACTACTCAACTCTCTCAAGCCTGATGCTGAGGAATGAACCATGGGCCCTGTAGGGGTTTGCTCCTGCTGCCATAACACAATACCAGAGGCTGAGAGGCTTAAAGAACAGAAATCTACCTTCTCGCAGTTTTGGAGGCTGGAAGTCCACAATCAAGGAGCTGGCAACATAGGTTTCATTCTGAGTCCTCTTCTCTTGGATTGCAAGCAACCACCATTCAGCTACGTGATCCCTTGGCCTCTCTTTGATACATTCATGCAGAGAGAGGAAGAGAATGAGCTCTCTGGTCACTTCTCAAAAGGATATTAATCCTGTTGGACCAGGGTCCCAGCTTAATGACCTCATTTATCCCTAATTACTTCCTTAAAGGCTCTGTCTCCAAATGCTACACTGGGCATTAGGGCTTCAGCCTATGAATCTGGGGAGGGATACAAATATCCAGTCCATAACAGGCTTGTAAATAGAATGAGCTTTCCCAGGAACTTATAAGTAACATTTGAGAATACCTAGAGGAAAGTTAGAACTATGATTTGATTATTAGCATAATATGCCACACGTTGACCCTTGAACAAAGCAGAGGTTAGGAGCACCAACCCCCTGCATGGTCGAAAATTTGCATACAACTTTTACTCCCCCAAAACTTAACTACAGTTGACCCTTGAACGACATGGTTTGAACTGTACAGGTCCTTATACATGGGTTTTTTTTTCAATAAATATATTGAAATTTTTTTGGAGATTTGTGATGATTTGAAAAAACTCACAAACTGTAGCTTAGAAATATCAAAAAAATTAAGAAAAAGGTACGTTATAAATGCATAAAATTTATGTAGACACTAGTCTATTTATTATTTACTACTATAAAATATACACAACTCTATTATAAAAAGTTAAAATTTATCAAAACTTATGCACACAAACACAGACCGTACATAGTGCCATTTGCAGTGGAGAGAAATGTAAAAGTTGGGGTATTAAATCATAACTGTAGCACATACTGTACTACTGTAATAATTTCATAGCCACCACCCTTTGCTATTATGTGTCGCTTAAGTGTTGCTGGTATCAGCTTAAAGTGTTGCCATGTGATTCTAATCATCTCAGCCTGCACAGTTCATCTCGCCAGTAAATTGCACATTGCAGTAAAAAAGTGATCTTTCTCAGTTCTCACATATTTTTCATTACGTTTATTGCAATATGGGAAACCTTGAATAACACCATGGGGTCCACGCAAAGTGCCACCAGTGATGCTGGAAGTGCTCCCAAGAAGCAAAGAAAAGTCACCACATTACAAGAAAAAGTTGAATTGCTTGATATACACCATAGACTGAGGTCTGCAGGTATGGGTGTCCACCATTTCAGGATAAACGAATACAGCATAAGGACCACTGTGAAAAAAGAAAAGGAAATTCATGAAGCCATCACTGCAGCTATACCAGCAGGTGTGAAACCTTCAACTTTTTGCAAAATACTTTTTATCTTGTATTGAAAATGCAACTTTTATGTGGATGCAGGATTCCTATAAGAAAGGCAAACCTATAGACTCTAATATGATTCGAGAAAAAATGAAGTCATATGACAACTTAAAGCAAAAGGAAGGTGAAAGATCTAAAGCTGGAGAATTTAATGCCAGGAAAGGATGGTTTGATAATTTTAGAAAGAGGTTTGTCTTTTTTAAAAAAGTGTTAAAATAAATGCTGGAGTGGGTGTGAAGAAAAAGGAACCCTCTTGCACTGTTGGTGGGAATGTAAATTGATACAGCCACTATAGAGAACAGTATGGAGGTTTCTTAAAAAACTAAAAATAGAACTACCATATGACCCAGCAATCCCACTACTGGGCATATACCCAGAGAAAACCATAATTCAAAAAGAGTCATGTACCACAATGTTCATTGCAGCTCTATTTACAATAGCCAGGACATGGAAGCAACCTAAGTGTCCATCGACAGATGAATGGATAAAGAAGATGTGGCACATATATACAATGGAATATTACTCAGCCATAAAAAGAAACAAAACTGAGTTATTTGTAGTGATGTGGATGGACCTAGAGTCTGTCATACAGAGTGAAGTAAGTCAGAAAGAGAAAAACAAATACCATATGCTAACACATATATATGGAATCTAAAAAAAAAAAAAATGGTTCTGATGAACCTAGGGGCAGGACAAGAATAGACACAGACGTAGAGAATGGACTTGAGGACACGGAGAGGGGGAAGGGTAAGCTGGGATGAAGTGAGAGAGTAACATTGACATATATACACTACCAAATGTAAAATAGATAGCTAGTGGGAAGCAGCTGCATAGCACAGGGAGATCAGCTCAGTGCTTTGAGACCACCCAGAGGGGTGGGATAAGGAGGGTGGGAGGGAGACATGAGAGGGAGGGGATATGCAGATACACGTATGCATATAGCTGATTCACTTTGTTATACAGCAGAAACTAACACAACATTGTAAAGCAATTATACTCCAATAAAGATGTTAAAATAAAAAAGTGTTAAGATAATAGAAGTGGCTTCTGCTGACCAAGGGTTCCCAGATGCCATTAAGAAAATCACTGAGGAGAAAGGATATCTGCCTGAGCAGTTTTTTGATGCAGATGAAAGTGCCCTGTTCTGGAAAAAAAATGTCACAAGGACATTTTTTAGTAAGGAAGAGAAGCAAGCACCAGAATTTAAGACAGTAAGGGGTAAGCTAACTCTAATGTTCTGTGCAAATGCAGTCAGATTTATGATCAGGACTGCCCTTATCCCTAAGCTGTTAATCCCCGAGCCTTGAAGGGAAAGGTAAACACCAGCTGCCAGTCTTTTGGTTGTACAGCAAGAAGGTCTGGACAATGAGAGCCCTTTCTCTGGATTGGTTCCATCAGTGCATTCTCCCTGAAGTCAGGAAGTACCTTGCTAGTAAGGGACTGCCTTTTCAAGTTCTTTTGATATTAGACAACGCCCCTGCCCACCCAGAACCCCATGAGTTCAACACCACCGAAGGCACTGAAGTGCTCTCCTTGCCCCCAAACATAATATCTCTAATTCAGCCTCAAGATCAGGACTTTATACAAGTACTCTATGAAGAGGATTGTCAACACTGTGGAAGACAACCCCAAGAGAGAGAAAATCATGAAAGTCTGGAAAGATCACACCATTGAAGATGTCATCACTGCTGTAGAAAAAAACATGACAGCCATCAGCCCAAAACAATCAACTCCTGCTAGAGAAAACTGTGTCCAGATGTGCATGAATTCACAGGATTTATGACAGAGCCAATCAAAGAAATCATGAGAGAGATTGTGGATACGGTAAAAAAAAAAAAAAAAAATAGGTGGGGCCTCTGTGCAGGGTTTCAAGATGCGGATGAAGAAATTCAAGGCTAATAGATACCAAACCAGAGGAATTAACAGAAGACATCTTGCTGGAGATGAGCACTTTCAACCAGTGCCAGACAATGAAGAAGAAGAGGTAGAAGAAATAGTGCCAGAAAACAAATTGACATTAGACAATCTGGCAGAAGGGATCTGATTATTCAAGACTGCTTTTGACTTCTTTTATGACATGGACCCTTCTATGATATGGGCACTAAAACCAAAGCAAACAGTGGAAGAATTGGAACCGTATAGAAACATTTGGAATCAGCACACTCCCTGTACTTTGGGGAATTTCATTAGAGATGGTCAGGGTGATTTTTCCAGGTTTCGGTGACACCAGTTAAGAGTAAAATTTGGTGATACAAAGGTCGTCAATGTTGGCATTACTTGTGGGCACATAGAAGACTAAATGGAAAAAAAAAAGCCCAGAAGGCAATTTATTGTGACAAAACTACGTGGTCTTATGTTAATTATCGATGAGGCGGTGTTTACTTCACCTATTATGAGTTCACACATCTACATATCCCCATAGGACTGGTTGGGTAAAATTAGCTGCTGTGTTCCTAAAATGCCAGTGGGCTTTAGAGATAAAGTCTTTCTCAAGGTAGAAAGTTTTCAACACACAGATGTACCTCTGAAACTTGTTTCTCTACCAATTTGGCCTTCAACTGAATCATTATTATATTTTCCTCTAACCTTCAGGACATAGCCCATCTGTTCAATAATACTTTAGCCTGAATACTACGGATGGGTTGGATGACAAGAGGAAAAGCCAGCGGTACAGTATTGCTGCTGTTTTCATCTTTACAAAGGTTAAATATATGGGTCTCAATGTCCCAAATAATCTCAGCTCACAGAATGGAAAATCAATCTTTGCCCAGAGAGACAATGACCTTGCTTTTCCTTCTTTCCATGCACCACGGTTCACTTGAAGATTTGGAATAGGTAATTGGACAGGGTTCTAGCACTGGGTTTGTGTTCACTGACTTCCAAGAATACTGACCAGATTCTCAAAATCTATTCAGGTAATTAGAGATGCTGCCCTTCAGGGCCAGCTTATTCAGCATGTCGCTTGCAGGAAAGGGATTCTTAAACATGTGGGATTATGGCTTCTGGCAACCAGAGCTGCAAGCGGCAGAAGGAAGGTTTATTCCCTGTTACTGTTTTCATTCTTTGTTATTTCTGAACTTTCGAAAAGGAAGTCAGTGGGAGTCAAACATATTTGGTATTTTATTATACTATTGCCATATAATCTTACTCTATAACTGTCTAAATAAAATGCTCATGTTATTAAAGAGGAAAATAAACACAAATCAATTGTAGTTGTATAGCTACATTTAGAGTCTGAACTGATAACACAGAAGAGGTTCAAACTCAATACCTTCCCATGAAGCAAAAGGGGCAGTAATGATATTAATGTCACACTCTGTAATTCAAGAATTTTGCATCTACCTCTCTGTCTTGGAATAACCCTTACTTACCTAAGTATCTCACACACACCATTAAACACCAGTGTCCTTAAATACGTACCTAGTCCAGGGTTACAAAACAGTAAGCAATCTTTACCATGATTAACATTTATTGAGAAGTTACTATGTGCCAGACACAATGTTAAATGCTTTAAATATATTAACTCATGTAATCTTCGCAGCAGCCCTGTAAGAATGCTACTATCATTACCCTTCTTATTTGTAAAATAAGTTACAGAAGCAAAGAAAGAAGAGAAATTTTTCTAAGGTAACAAAGCTAGTAGGTAGGAGAACTGGGATTTGAACTCGGGCTCTTATTCCAGAGTCTGTGATCTTAGCGACTGAGCAATAATTTTTCTGGTTGTTGTTCTATATATATATACATATACACAAAATATAGAAAAAATTATGAAGAGTTATATTGGCATTTTTACATGGTTTTCACATGGAATTTCACCTGGTTTTATTTGTGTTTTTTACTCTTTTTAAAAATCTATTTATTTATTTATTTTTGGCTGTGTTGGGTCTTCGTTTCTGTGCGAGGGCTTCCTCTAGTTGTGGCAAGCGGGGGCCACTCTTCATCGCGGTGCGCGGGCCTCTCACTATCGTGGCCTCTCTTGTTGCGGAGCACAGGCTCCAGACGCGCAGGCTCAGTAGTTGTGGCTCACGGGCCTAGTTGCTCCGCGGCATGTGGGATCTTCCCAGACCAGGGCTCGAACCCGTGTCCCCTGCATTAGCAGGCAGATTCTCAACCACTGCGCCACCAGGGAAGCCCTACTCTTTTTTGAAATAATTTTAAACTTATAGAAAATTTGCAAAAAGGTTACATAGACTTCCCGTACACCCTTCACCATGCTTCTACTGATGTTAATATCCTACATGTTCAGAGTACATTTTTTGAACAAGGAAATTCATATGGGTACATACTATTACCAATTCAAATATTACTTCATTCAAATTTTACCAGTTTTTTCTCCTGATAATACTTTTTCTGTTCCAGGAGCCCACCCTGCATTTAATTATCATGTCTTCTTAGTTTCCTCCAATCTGTGACAGTTCCCCAGTCTTTCCTTGTCTTTCATGACCTTGACACTTTTGAAGACTACTGGTCAGTGGTTTTGCACAATGTTTGTCAATTTGGATTTAACAAATGTACTCTGGTAACTAGACTGAGGTTATGCATTTTTAGCAAGAATATCACAGAAGTGGTATCCTCTACATCATATTATGGTATACCTGATGGTGACATAACTTAATTATTATGAAGTTAACTGATAAAGTTTTTAAGCTGGTGTTTGCTAAGTTCCTCCACTCTTTTCCCTTTATATTTAATAAATATATTGTGTGAGATTCCTTGAAATTATGCACATGTCACTTCCCAATAAAAGCAATAACTCACTAAAATAATGTTAAAATAACAATCTTCCTCCAAAGTTACTGGTAATTGATAACAGAAATTACATTTCACAAGGCTAATCTGGATTTTCAAATCAGGAAGTCATTAATACAGAGATATCATTTTGTTTTAATCACTGTTCACTTGCCTTCAAACCAAAAAATATGTATTTCTCCTGACATGCTCACTATGTCTCCTGATGCCCAACTGTACAGAGTCCCCAGCACCTACTCTGTCCACCATCAACTCATGGATAGCCAACATCTCTCCTCCTGGAGAGGAACATGAAGTTTGTTCTTTAGCAACTCCCTGAATCTAAAAACAGGGGCCTGCCTACATTTCAATTCATCCCAGTTTCATCTTCATTCATTTCCATTTCAATGTCACCCTAATGCATTCCTGGAAATCAGGTTAAAAACAAATCACATTTTACCTTGGACATCTTAGGCTTTATACCTTATATAGAATTCAGATAAATTGTATATATGCCCATCAATATGTCACAGAAGCAAAAATATAACAATAAACCTTTTTTCAAAATATACTTGTCAAATAACATTCTAAGTCCTAAAAATTGGTCTGAAGTGTATGTTATACAGTGTTTACACATAGGCTCCAGTGTACTAAGAAATGCACATAGAAAATAAAACTTCAATTCTACTGTTAAAGAGAAATAAAACTAAAATTAGTATATTGTCTTTAACACTAGTCACATAATTCATATACTTTTGGTTGGCTTAGAATTTAGAAGATGTGGCATAGGAAGAAAGTAGATGGGGAATCATTTAAATTGCTCACCTTTAAGAAAATATCTGTTCAGAAAGTTTGAAATTTCTCTCTCTTCTCTTCCTTCTTCTCCCTCATTGTCCCCCTCTCCCCTCTCCTCTCTCATCTCTCTCTCCATTAATATGTTCATAACAAACAGAGGCAATCAATCTCTTGCACTAAATTCTTTTTTGGGGTGTGGAATGAGGGTGATTCAATGCTAAAAATTCAGAAGATAATATTTTTTCTTTTTATGTTTCAATAATGTTTTTTGTAAACTCCCTACAAACAAAAGTCCAGGAGCAGATGGGTTCACAGGTGAATTCTATCAAACATACAAAGAAGAACTTATATGGATCCTTCTCAAAATCTTCCAAAAGAGTGAAGAAGGTATAAAATGACCCAAAGACATTCTATGAAGCCACCATCACCCTGATACCAAATGAGGCAAAGATACCACCAAAAAAGAAAATTACAGGCCAATATCTGTGATGAATATATATCTCAACAAAATATTAGCAAACCAAATCCAGCAACACATAAAAAAGATCATACATCACAACCAAGTGGGATTCATCCCAAGTTCACAAGGATAGTTCAACATACGCAAATCAATCAATATGATACACCACATCAACAAAAGAAAGGACAAAAGCCAGATGATTCTCAATAAATGCAGAAAAATAATTTGACAAAATTCAACATCCAGTCATGATAAAAACTCTTACCAAAGTGAGTATAGAGGGAATATATCTCAACATAATAAAAGCTATTTATGACAAACCCACAGTCAATATAATACTCAATGGTGAAAAGCTAAAAGCCTTCCTGCTAAAATCTGGAACAAGAAAAGGATGCCCACTCTCACCACTTCTATTCAACATAGTATTGGCAGTCCTCGCCACAGCAATCAGACAAGAAAAAGAAATAAAACATATCCAAATTGGAAGGGAAGAGGTAAAATTGTCATTATATGCAGATGACATGATACTATATATAGAAAACACTAAAGATTCCACACAAAAACTACTAGAACTGATAAACAAATTCAACAAGGTACAAGATTAGCATATGGAAATCAGTTGCATTTCTTTATACTAACAATGAAATATCAGAAAGGGAATGTAAAAAAATACCTTTTAAAATTGCACCAAAAATAAATAAATAAATAAAATCCTTAGGAATAAACCTGACCAAGGAGGTGAAAGACTTAAACGCTGAGAACTATAAAACATTAATAAGGAAATTGAAGATGATTCAAAGAAATGGAAAGATATCCCATGCTCTTGGATTGGAAGAATTAATATCATTAAAATGGCCATACTACCCAGAGCAATCTACAGATTTAATGCGATCCCTATCAAATTACCCATGACATTTTTCACAGAACTAGAACAAATAATCCTAAAATTTATATGGAAGCATAAAAGACCCAGAATTGCCAAAGCAATCCTGAAGAAAAAGAACAAAGCAAGAGGCATAACCCTCCCAAACTTCACACAATACTACAAAGCTACAGTAATCAAAACAATATGGTATTGACACAAACCAGACATATGGATCAATGCAACAGAATAGAGAGCCCAGAAATAAACCCACACACCTACGGTCAATTAATCTTTGAAAAAAGAGGCAAGAATATTCAATGGGAAAAAGACAGTCTTTTCAGCAAGTGGTGTCAGGAATGTTGAATACTTTGATGTACAACAGAAATTAACACAACACTGTAAATCAACTATACTTCAATAAAATATTTTTAATGAAGTTAAATTTTAAAAAATAATGTTTTTTGTCAGCTTTGTGGAAGTATAATTGACAAATAAAATTGTAAGATATTTAAAGTGTACATCATGGTGATTTGATATACATATACACTTTAAAGATTCCCCCTATCTAGTTAATTAGCATATCCATTGTCTCACATTTTTATCTTTTTTTGTGTGAGAACATTTAACTTTTACTCTCTTACCAAATTTTAATTATACAATACAGTGTTATCAAGTGTAGTCACCATGTTGTATGTTAGATCCTTAAACCTTATGCATCTTTAACTGAAAGTCTCTACCCATTTGCCAACCTCTCCCTACTTCTTCCACGCCTGCCCCCCAGTCCCTTGGCAACCATTTTTCTACTCTCTGTTTCTGAGCTTGACTTTTCATTGTTGTTTAGGTTTCACATATAAGTGATACCATGCAATATTTTTCTTTCTCTGGCTTATTTCACTTAGCATAATGACCTCATCCATATTGTTGCAAATGGCAGGATTTCTTTCTTTATCATGGCTGAACAATATTCCATTATATATAATAATATTCCTATATATATAAATAAAGATGTGGTATATATATATAATTTATATATATATTAATTACATATATTATATATATATAAATAAAGATGTGGTGTATATATACCACATCTTTAATTATAAAACTGTTGACAGACAATTAGGTTGTTGCTGGAAGAAAATCTTTATATCTGATTTTCTGTTTTGAATTTCCTACCTCATCATCCAAGAACAAAAGGAAATAAAAATGAAAATTTTATTAGTCAGTGGAATGCACTGCTCATAATTTTTATTTTACACATTTTTTCATATAAAATCTATAGGAATCAAATTGCTGTTAAAATATTTCATATTTCTTACACAATTATAGAACCATAAGCTTTCAATATAGAATAATTGAAAACTAATAGATTCCTGTTGAAAGTCTGACCCATTATTTAAATATTGACTTATAATTTTATACTGAGAAAAACTAAAGCTTATGGAGATTGAATAACTAACCCAAACTCATTTATTTCTAGCCAGTAATAAATGATACTAAAGTCTTAACTACAAAGATATTGCATATTAAGGGTTCTCTACTACAAACATATTCCATATTATTTCTTTCTAGATAATTTTTGATTGATATAATTCACATACCATACAATTTACTAAAGTTTGCATTTCAGTGGGTTTTTATACGTTCACAAAGTTAGGTAACCATTACCACCATCTAATTCCAGAACACTTTAATCACCCCAAAAAGGAATCATGTACCCATTAGCAATCACTTTCCATTCTCCTCTGGCAAACACTAATCTACTTTCTGTCCCTATAGATTTGTCTATTCTGGACACTTCATATAAATGGAATTGTATAATATGTGGTCTTTTGTGTCTTGTTTCTTTCACTTAGCATGATGTTTTCAAATTTCATCCATGTTAAAGCACATATCAGTACTTTTTTTCCTTTTTCTGTCTGAATAATATTCCATTATATGGATATACCTCTTTTGTTTATCCATTCATCAGTTAATGGACATTTGGTTGTTTATACTTTTGGGCTATTATGAATAGTGCAATAGTGCTGTTATTAACATCATGTATAAGTTTTTGTGTGAATATATGCTCAGTTAACTTGAGTATAAATGAAATTGCTGGGTCATATGGAAACTCTATGTTTAACTTTTTGATGACTTTTTGATGAACTGCCAAACTGTTTTCCAAAGTGGTTACACCATTTTACATTCTCACCAACAATGTGTGAGGGGGTCCTCATTTCTCCACATTCTCACCAACTCTTGCTATTATCTGACTTTTTGATCCTAGCCATTCTAGTGGATGTGAGTGAATTAGGATCTCTTCGTGGTTTTGATTTGTATTTCCCTAATGAGTAATGATGATGATGAGCTTTTAATGTGCTTATCAGTCATTTGTACATCCTTTCTGGAAAAATTCTGTGCAAATCCTTCTCCTATTATTTAAAAAATTAGGTCATTTGTATTTTTGTTATTGAGTTGTGAAGATTCTTTTCATATTCTGGATACTATCCCTTATTAGATATATTTGCTTGCAAATATTTTCTCCCATTCTGCAGGTTGTCTTTCACTTTTTTTTATAGAGTCCTTTGAAATGCAAGAGGTTTTAATCTTTATGAAGTCCAATGTATCTATTTTTATTTTGGTTGCTTGTACTTTTTGTGTCAAATCTAAGAAATCATTGCCTAAGTCAAACAGCTATGTTTTCTATGTTTTCTTCCAAGAGCTTTATAATTTTAGCTCTTACATTTAGCTCTTTGATAAATTTTCAGTTAACTTTTGAATATGCAATGAAGTAGGGGTCCAACTTCATTCTTTTGCATGTGGATACCCTGTTGTCCACATTTACTGAGAAGAGTATTTTTTCCCCATTGAAGTGTCTTGGTACTTTTAATTATATTATACTGCTGTGTTGGACTTCATCAATAGCACATACTACTAAAGCAGTTTTCTCCTTCTGTCTGCATTTTGTTTCTTCTCTGGCCTCAGTATTTGAGTTTAACCACAGATAGAAGTCATTCTGACAATTGCTAAGGACGTTTTAAAAGCCACTTTAGAGCATTCTGGTGCTCTATTATTTATTGTTCTATTGCTCTTTCCCACTCAGTATTCATTGATCAAATGTAGTTGTCAGAAGAGTTGAACAAAGAAACTGCAGAGTGCCTGAACTGAGATGTGATTACCTTCCTTCAAATCTTCTGTTTGCCTCTAATCCTACACAGAAATCTTGATTTTCAAACAAACACCACTCTTTAAAAAATGAGACTGTAATGTCTCCGGACAAGTCAGCCTATACTCTAAAACCTAGAAAAAAAGTAAGCAGGAAAAGTCTTAAAGAACCTCTGAAGACTAAACAGTAGCCTTTTCCCGAAAGCAATTTAAAATGGAAAAAAAAGGTTTTTAACTTTCCCATTTTGGTGCAAAGACACCAAAATAAAATTACTTGAAAAATGCTAATGACCAAGAGTTTAAATTGTATAATCATTTGGAATACTGGAATTATAAATTAGAGCTAACCATATGCCTATGCCATGACTCAAGAATAATTAGTAATGTGACCACCAGAAAAAGGTACAAAAATGTTGATAGCAACTTTAGCCATAACAGCTCAAACTGGAAACAACCCACGTGTCCAATAACAAGACAACAGTAAATAAATTGTCTGTGATCATAAAATGGAATACCACACAGCAATAAATAACAGATTACAACCCCAGACAGGCAAACACACACTCTCCCTGACATTCCTGTTTACAAAGAAACCAGACTCAAAAAAATACACACTGTATAATACTATTTATCTGAAATTCAAGAGCATATAAAACTAATCCAAGATATTAGAAATCAAAGAAGTGATTCCTTTGGGGGAATGTATTAACTGGAAAATGAGGAAACTTTTGTGGTATGGGAACAGTCTGTGTCTTGAGCTGGGTGTGATTATACAGGTGTATACGTAGGAAAAATAAATCAGTCCATGCATTTACAATTAGTGCACCTTATGTGTTTTACTCATAGGTCTGATAAACTTCAATTTAAAAATTTTAAACAAGGTGGGGAAAGTGACACCAGGAAAACAGAGAAATTTTCAAACCTTTTTCAACATGAGACAAAGAGCTACATCTCATCCACCTTTAACACAAGATAGAATGAAGACTCTAAAGCTGAGTGGCTGGAGCAAAGACACATAGTTGGACATGAAAAAGAGGTGATTAAGCAGTAGACATCATGTACATTTCCTTATTGCTAATGTGAGTCCATGAATCCCACTATTTCAGCTCCAAGAAATAAATGTTAAAATGAGGATTGTCTTCTGCAGAGCCACTGAGTTCTTAGTTGAAATCATGGGATCTTTAAAAAAACAGATCCTAAAATCTGTAGAGTCCATTTCTTTTTCTCTCCCACAAACTCACTTCACATCCAAAGAATCCATCAATATTCAAGTTCAGCCACACTAAACCAAGTCATATGTTAATTCAATTCTACTCCAATGGCTTTTACATAATCCCTAGGCAGGGACCTTGTCAAAATCTTTGCTCAGTACAATTCCTGGGTCACTGCTGACATTCAGTTGATAGTGTATATTATAATTAATATCATAATAATAATAACACACAAGGAAAATACATAGGTCTTGCAGTTTGCAGAAATAGTGGACTGCAGCTAACACAGAATTTTGATTCAGAATCAACAATGGAAAGAGAGATCAAAAAGCAGCAAGAACAATGGGATTCAATGAATTCGTGAAATCAGCCTAAACTGCAGCAAAAACAATACTTATTAGGCAAGCTCTCCTATAGGAGACAACTAAATTAAGCAAGATAATTTTGTGTTCCTAATGCATGTACTCAACCATAGTGAACGTTGATGTCTTAGCAGCTACATGAAGCCAAACCTCTTTCTGAAGATGAAAGGGTTGGAAGTGTGTGTGTATATGTGTGTATATCTATGTATGTATCTCTTTGTGTATATTTGAAAATGTTCAAAAGTGTTGGTGGGTAGGGTGAGAAAGGAAGAAATAGTAATAAAATACTTCTGTGACTGAAAAAGATTATTTGTCTAATTAATGAAATGAGTTATACTTTTAGCTCCTTAGCTCCTCTACAGGAAGAACTGCTGGTATTAGGAGGATTAATAAACATTCCCTAAAGATGCAAAGTTGTAGATTTTTTTTTCCCCTTTGGAGAGCAGCCAACATCTACTCTCCAGTCCTCAAGCCAGGAGCACACATCTAACTTTGCCTGGAAAAGAAAAAAAATCTGGCCTACATTTCACAGAAACACCTGTCAAAAAACCCCAGGGCAAGAAGGATTTTCCTCAAATCCAGGTTTTATCTGAAAGGCTTTTTTTCCCAATTCCTAATCAGTGATGCTCCAAGTGTGGTCCCTGAACAGTAACATCAGCATCACTGGAAAACTCGTTAGAAATGCAAATTCTGCCGCTTCACCCAGATTTACTGAATCAGAAACTCTGGGGGCGGGGCCAGGTCATCTCCGTTCAACAAGCCCTCTAGATGAGGCCGACACATGCTCGAGTTTAAGTTGTTTCTCCTCAGTTCCACATCCTCTTCCACCTGCTCCAAAAAAAATATCTGGCCGAGGTCTTTTAAGTAGCTGCTGCAAGTTTCTCTTCCTGCTCCGTTATTTTTTTAGTTAATTATTCTTCATGGTGGAGTCATATTTCCCACTGGCAACTTTACACAACCTTATTCAAACAGAATATACTCCCCCACTAGAGATCATTAAATACAAGAAAAGTTTTGTCTACTCAAAATCTTGCCTCTATTAAATTGTATCTGGGCCACCACAAAGTACAGCTGATCTTCTACAACCCAATCCTGTTCCGGAATCTTCCACCATAGCAACACCTCAACCGCCCCAAAACACAATTCTACATATTACATGAATTTGCACTTAAAACTTCTGTGGAAGCGACTCTGCGGCCATGTGACTGATTCCTAGACAATAAAATGTGGAGGAAATCATTCATGTGTGACATTTCTGGTTCCAGATTTTTCAGAAGAAGGTGGCCCTTTTCCCCATCCACCCAACAGGGGACTGCAGGCCTGGAGCAGTGGTTCTCAAATTTTCCTTGCACATGGAATCACCTGGAGGGCTTTTTATTTTTTTTTTTAATTCAATTTAATTATTTTTCCACACTAACCTTTCCCCTCCCGGCTGTCGGCCGCCATTGCTCCGCTCTCGTTTCCGGGGCTGCCGCCGCTGCCACCGCCTCTGCAGCTCGCACACGACTGGCGCAGGCGCGGCAGCCCGGCAGCAGAAGCACAGGCGAGTCTGTCGGTCTGTCCCCTACGCTGCGAGCTTCACCCCTTAGCCTGTACTACTCACCCCTCCTGACACCTGGGAGGGCTTTGTAAAATGCTAATTGCTAGACCCTACCCCTAGAGTTTCTAATTCACCAGGACTAGGGTGGAGTCTGAGAGTCTGCATTTCTTTTTCTTTTTTTTTTTAGTTTTCATCGGAGTATAGTTGCTTGACAATGTTGTGTTAGTTTCAGGTGTACAGTAAAGTGAATCAGTTATACATATGCAGATATCCCCTCTTTTTTGGATTTCCTTCCCATTCAGGTCACCACAGAGCGCTGAGTTTCTAATGAGGTCTTAGGTGATGCTGATGCCACTGGTCCTGGGACCACACTTGGAGAACCACTGGCCTGAACCACTGGCCTAGAAGATGGTGGAGCCAAAAAAGGGAACCTCCTTCCCTAAGTGACCATGTGGAACAGGGGTCCCCAACCCCCGGGCCGCGGACCGCTACCAGTCTGCAGCCTGTTAGGGACCGGGCCGCCCCGCCGGAGGTGAGTGGTGGTTGAGCGTAGCTTCATCTGTTGTTCCCATCACTCGCATTACCACCTGAACAACCCCCCTCCCCCCGGTCCGTGGAAAAATTTTCTTCCAGGAAACCGGTCCCTGGTGCCAAAAAGGTTGGAGACCGCTGATGTAGAGAACTGTTAGCTGGTCAAGAACATCAACTTCATTCTCTACATGAGCAAGAAATAAACTCCTATTGATTTTGAGGAGTGCAAGGGTCTATTTCTTACCACAGTTTATTTTATTCTTAACTCATAAAATTGCCTAGAAAGTAGATTTCAACATCTTTGAGAATCTGTATAAAAATATATTTATAATATTCATTAATAAGGAACAATAAAGACACTAAACAAACAAAATACAGACAACAATGAAACGTTACACATCTTAAGTTAGAAATAATTGATTTCTATTTTTTAATCTTTTGTTCCTTAGAGATTTTTTTTTAGTGTTTCTCTCTCCCAGAGTTCAACAAGATCCTTATGAGCTAAATTTCCTTAGTGCAATAAGACATTTTGTTCTTTCTAGTTTTCCATCAGTCAGTGGCTTTTTGTGAAAGCACCAGGGCAAGCTTGTGTCTAATTTATGTTTACTTTCCTGGTGCCTAACACAGGGCCTGGAGCATGGTTGAAATTCAAAAAATACATTTATGAGATGAACAACAACAAAACAGTAAAGTATGGCAATGGGTGAATGAATAATATTTTTAAAACTTGGTTTTCTTGACTACCAGATCTTAGGTCCCATTAAGTTCCACAGATGCATTCAACAAATGCTTCTTAAAAGTATTCCAGGCACTGTTCAGCTGCTAGGTGTGGAAAAGTGAACAGAGTCAAGGACCATGCTCTCAGAATGTTTACATCCTATGAGAAAAAGACATAAACAAGCAAATACTTTTAATGCAATGCAAACAAATAGAAACAAAACAAGAGAAGTAACAACAAGTGGTATATTCATTCAAAAAATTAATAGGATGCTGTTCTCTAAGATGCTTGACATAGACAAAACTACGGACAAACTATTTGGCAGAGAAAAATGGAAAAATCTCTATTGTACCAGTAGTGCCTATTCACAGGTCCCTGTACCAATAGCTTCCACTCATGGTTAGTTTGGCAGAGCACACAGGATGTAGCAGACACTCTGACTTGGCTTTGTCAGCCTTCGGTACAAATTTTTACCTCCTTGAACTCCCAGAGATGGAGAAAGAGGTTTTTAAGTCTGTTTAACATTGTCAGAGCTTTTGTTAAATCTCAGAAGGCTACACCGCAAAAAAATATTATCCCCTATTTTACAATCTAGTATACCTCCCTTTCCCCCCACTATCAATTTATTTTCTAAATATCTTGCCTGGAATAATGCTTGATCCAGAATAACATACGGAATATGAGCCCCAGCTTTGGGGTTAAATTGAGCTTTTTCAAGTCACTTAATTAACTACATGGCATTGGGTGAGTCTATACTGTCTAAAATTTCTTAACTCATTGAATGAGGTAATGATAGTAACTATTTCATTGGATTGGGGGAAAATTACATGAGACAATTGCATGTAAAACACTTATATTGCAAATGATCATTAAAGTTGTGCAATCCCAGTGAGGTCCAAAGAGGATGTTCAGTAGGAGTGAGAGAATAAGGGAGTCACAGCAAAAGAGTATCAGAATTTGAGACCACAGTGGTAAAACCGTTCTGGATTTCAGAGTTTTACAATGAAGCCATTGTGATGAGTTGCTGAGACTAAGAGAGGTGGAATAGAGAAGTATAGAAGTCAAGAAACTGTGAGTCAGGGTGTTGGGTGTCAAATCCAACAAAGATGATGACAGAGGGTAGGAATCAAGTGTTAAAAGTTATTAAGAAAGTGGAAATGTGAAGTCAGTACATGATTCTCAAAGAAGTATTCTTCAGTTAGATTCCTCTATAATATCCTTTTATAGCATCTAGTGTTTTTCCTTTGTGACACACATCTAAATTGTACTTAATTTACTTATTTATTCATTAATGTCCATCTGTGGGATAATAAACTTCTTGAATATTAGAACAAGTATAGCTTGTTCCCAAGCAATTATACTTGCTTGTAAAATACAGCAGAAATCTTAATTAATGTTGGATGGATGCATGGATAGATGGATGGAAGAATGGATGGATGGATTAATTGGTAGATAAACAAATAAGAGATAGTACTAAAAATAAATGGCATCGAGATCAAAAGAGGAGAGCTTTCAGAATAAAGTCAACAAGATGATTATCTGCCAAACAAAATTATACCTGAGAATCCAGGATTTCTTAATGATGGTTAACTTATTTCTTTCTTCCCTATCTAATCTCCACTTCTTCTTTCTCAGAGTAATAAACCTCATCTTTAGAAACGTATTTGATAATTAACAACTAGAGCAAATGTCCTTATAGTCTCACCAAGGATACTCCTAGAATCTCTCAGTGTCATTTATCACGTTGACAGTACATATATATATATATATATATATATATATATATATATAAATTTAAAATGTGCATGACTTTGAGGCAACAATTCCCTTTATTGAAGTTTATCCTACAGAAATACTCATTCAAGTATGTATGATATGCACACAAAGATTTTCTTTGTAACATTACTTATAATACTAAAAACAGGAATGACACTAAATGTTCAAAGATAGGAGATTTGTTAAATAAGTGACATTTTCATACAGTTGAATTTTATGCATCATTAAAAATACCTGACTTGTAAATACATCCATGATGTACTATTAAATTTAAAATATGTATAAAATATGGAATAATCTATATAGGATAGTCACATTTTTAGGGATATAAATGTGTTATGGGGGCAAAAAGTTCTGGATAACACTTAACAGTTTTTTTTCCTCCCTTTCTTTTTGTTTCCGCTCTCTCTCCCTGCTGTTGTCATGTCTTATTAAGAGGGAGTCGTCTTTGGTGAGACATGATAAAAAAACAGACTAAATGTCCATTGAGAGATGAATGAATAAAGAAGATGTGGTATATATATATACAATGGAATATTACTCATCCATAAAAAAAGAATGAAATAATGCTTTTTGCAGCAACATGGATAGACCTAGAGATTATCATACTAAGTGAAGTAAGCCAGACAGAGAAAGACAAATGTCATATGATATTGCTTACATGTGGAATCTGAAAAAAAATATACAGATGAACTTATTTACAAAACAGAAATAGACCCACAGACATAGAGACCAAACTTACGGTTACCAAAGGGGAAAGGCAAGGGGAGGGATAAATTAGGAGTTTGGGGTTAACATATACACATTACTATGTATAAAATAGATAGCTAATAAGGACCTACTGTATAGCACAGGGAACTCTACTCAGTACTCTGTAATGACCTATATAGGAAAAGAATTTTTAAAAGAGTGGATATATGTATATGTATCACTGAATCACTATGCTGTATACCTGAAACTAACATAACATTGTAAATCAACTATACTTCAATAAAAACAAAACAAACACAAAAACTGAGACTTTCATAGCATAAGACACAAATATTTGCCAAGAGAGATCATCAATACTAGTCAGAAAAATGCTGGGTTTGGCTTGTGGCTACTTCACTCTGAAGACTGAAACACTCTGCGGAACTCAGGAGCCAAGGGGCGAACCCTGTCCTCCGTCTCTAGATGATGCCCAGGTTCTCAAGCATGAAGGTTTTTAACAATAGGGATGTAATAGGTATGACCAGAGGCTAGTGGAAGGGGGGGAGGAGGAGTATAGCAGAGTGAGAGCAACAGGGCCTCTGTGGCTACAGGCAAAGTAGAATCTTGATGAACTCATAGGTGACGTGAGGAAAAAGTGAAGAAATGCTTTGCACCTCCTCTGGACTCCAGAGATGTGTCAATAGTGGTCCGCACTTCCAGGCACTCATACTGTGACAGAGTGGTAAGATCTCTATGTTTACATATACAATTGCATAAGCCAAAACATCTTAAAAAGTACAAACCAAGCTGTTAGCAGTGATTGTTTTTGTGGTGTTTCGCTGTGTCTGGGAAGGGGAAAGTTTAGTGGGATGCAGATCTCAAGGAAATGATGATAGAAAAGGAGGGAAAGTCATAAACCTCTGCACTGATGCATGGTTTACTACAATCATGTTCCATACTTTTAAAATGAAGAGAGAATTTTTAAAAGAGCTCAGACAAACTTTACCTTGCTTGTACATTCGCTAGGCCTGAGCAGGAGAAAGAGGCCCTAATGTCAGTTTAAGTTTCCTGAGGATGATACATCTGCCATTAGAGTTACACCCAGATTTGAAGTGAAATGGTTCTGAAATCTTATCACAAAAGCAATTGTTCAGTTTTCTTGGAAATGATCATTTAGCTGTGCAAACAAATAAAATAGATATTTTCTCATGATCGCTTACACAAAGAGAAAAAGGAGACCACACAGCATACCTCCCATATCCAACACTCTATAGATTAACTCTGTTTACTGACATAGCACTAGAATTTATACTTTCTACTACCATCTAATTCAAATAACTTGAGATCTTTCAAAATGAGAAAAAGACCCCCAGCTATATAGCGAATATATTACTCCTTTTACATAAATGGACTCCCAAGGCTTTTGACATTAAAGTCACAAAGATCACCACTTAGTAACTAGCTACAAGACTGTATATTCCTATTTCTACACTAGATTGAAAGCCAGGTAGAGTTTTTTGGGGTTTTTTTAAATTTCCTATAGCACTAAGTAGAGTGTATTGCCAAAAAACAGACAGTTCAATTGGTGAAGACAAAATTCATCACACAGAAGTGACAGGCAACTGCTCTTCCTTGGGTTTTCTGACCATAATTTTTTAGTTCGTCCACTGATGAAGTGTAATGTTTCTATTCTTCTATTTATCCAGCACCTGCTTTTTGGAAGCCTAATTTATTAGGATACCTACTGCAATGTGGAGAAAAAGGAAAAGAGGTAAAAACTCAACCAATAGATTTGGTTCTTATAAATAACTTTATAGGAAGGTTGGCTGGAGATTATGTGTTTAATTCATGGCCTACATGATTCCTGCTCATTAGACCACAGATAAACAAGACTTGGCTAGAGTCAGGCTCCTGTTAGGCCCCTTCAGTCCTCTTCCTTGTTTCACCTGGAAATGCCCCTGTTGATGACCCAACAAATAAGAAAGTGCCGAGCCACCAAAATCACAGAAAGAGTAACTCATGGTTATCATCTATTCTTATAAATATTGAAAGAGCTCTTATCAGATATTTAGTTTTTAAAAATACTTCAAATAAATTGAAATGTATACATTCCTGTTCATTTTGACATGCATTTGTGTTCCATTTTTTTCTATAAAACAGCCTCTCCATACTTCAGCCAGAGAGCATGACTCTAAAATGAAAAACTCATGACTGAGTGTGGGAGGATAGAGACTAAAATTAGAGAGACCAACAAGCTCTAATATTAAGGATTTATTCTGAAAATGCCACTTCTAATGAGAACTAACAAGGAAATTTTCTAAAAATGAATTTACTTGTTTAGTATGTTGAACTTTTGTCCTATCTTAACAGGAGAAATAGCTGACCTTTCTGCATTATTTTTGAAGACGTACAGTCAGATTCAGAGAAAAAAGCAATATTCATCCACTTAATCATGTAGAGAAGAAAAATTAATATTGGGTCTAAAGAGAGTAGAGACTGACCAGGACAGAGGTAGGGTGAAAGTAAAGAAACTAGAGAGAGAGCCTTGATCAGTCTGTCTGTGGCTTCTAAGACCCTCTCCGTTCTTCAGCTAAATAGTTAACACACAAACAGAATTAGATATCACATCCTGCATTTAGAAGGGGTTCTGTGTCACCATGGTAACTGGTTTTGCTTAAACATAGCTCTGCATGTACGTAGAGTCCGAATTAGCTTCAGAAGAGAGACACACACAATATTCCTGGAGCTTATATAAAATCTGCCTATGTGTTATATTCTTCTGAAATGGGGTATTTGAGTTCATGTTTGTAAATGCTTTCTTTACAATTTCCCTTTCTAAAGAGTGTGTGTCTGATCATTCACTTGTTTTGGTACTGGGAGCAATATTCCAGATCGAATTTCAAGTGATAATCGACATGGGAAAAGAATAATTTGTCTGTGCTGCCTTTTGTCAATCAGTTCTCAGTACTTGGAATATAAATTGTAAAACCAATCCCTTTTACTTCTCACCTTTCAAATTCTATTTTATTTGGCTCATCCTTGTGGAGTATTTTGGATCATTTTTCTTGAAAGTTTATCTCCAAATAACATTCCACCCCCACTGACTCCTCTTTATGATAAAATTGCTAAGAAAACAACTTAAGCAAATTGAAAGAACTTTTAAAAAAAAAAAAAAGAAGCTGCCGCAACATGGTATCCAAACCAAGAAGTATCCCCAGAATTCTACTAATAAGTTTTACTTGAAGATTTATCTAAAAGAAAAGAAAAATAATTTATGGATTGAACTCCATGACATGACACTGCTTAAAGCATGTGATTCTTTGTGCTTTTCAAGCCTCTATTTCTTTCTGGGTTTTTTTCTTTACTTTCTGAGAAGAGAATTAAATATGATAGTTTGGGGGATATTACATCATTGGCTGTTTTACAATTTTTAGGACCACATTTATTTTTGTACTAAAATGGCATAATGTCCTTAGTGTTAGTGGATATTTGTCTGAAGAGAGGGAAAATTAATCATGATATTTTCCTTACTGAATACCAGTGAAATTATCCTTCTGCTTTTGGCTACAGGATGTATTTACAAAGTTTGTCCAGTGTCTGTAGCTGTGTCCCTTCTATTCAAGGGAAAATAGCTACCATTTTATTGAGCCCCAAATATGCGCTGGCACTTGGTGGGAAATTTAGCATGCCATGTCATTTAATTCTCACAAAACCTTGCAAGGTCGGTGTTATTATCTCCACTTCGGAAAAGGAAACTAATGCTCAGAAGGGTTATTTCCTCTATTTAACACAGCTTACAATTTAGCAAAGCTGAGATACAATGCAGATTCCAGAACGCAGTTGCTCAGAAGTCACTCAGCTCGTTTCTAATGATGCTACTACTAAGTCTCAGCAGATGAGCTCTCATCCACGTTGGATAAAGTTGCATTGGCTGTATTTTTACATTAGAACTCTCATCCCCCTGTTGGGGATCATTGCTGTGATCTGCCTGGAGGACCACTGGGAGGCAGTAGTAAGTAGTCTGAACCCAACACCAGACCTTCAAGTCATCATTGCTTGCTTTGAGCTAGGGGTCTCCATCTCTACGAGGAAGAGATGTGATAGTGAGGGAGATCCACACTATCCTTGAATGCCAGAACTGGAGAGGAGATTCAAGAAAATCTCATCCACTGGTTGTCACACTGTGTCTTGGAGAACTTCTTAAGCGGGTGGCCCAAAGGCAACCGAGCGAGCGGGTGGACCAGGAGAGAGTCCCAGGCGAGGTGTCTGGCTGTGCATCCCAACCCTGTTTTTCAACCACAGTGTTTCCGTTTTTATCAGTTTATGTTTTGGAGTTTCTGCAAAAGATTTTATTTTATAAAAGAGACCTCTAGTTTTTCAAAGTTCAAAACTGCTTTATAAATGAAACCAAGATTTAAGAGGCAATCTCTTACATAATATTTCTTTCTTCGGCAACGAGCAAATTGTTGAAACGTATTCCTTTTGATAGTGAAAGTATTTATGCCCATGGTGTTTTGCAATATCACACCCCAGCTTTGAAAACCTGCTTAGAGGAGCGGACATCAGAGGAAATGGACGATCAGTGCAGTAGCCCAAGATCTATGCCTCAGTTCTACCGAAGTGTCTTGCTGTCATGGGCCTTGAGACAGATCAATGACAGGAAGTCTGCCTTTATTTCCTCTTTAAAATGAAAACTGCAATATCAGCCCCCTTCATCAGAAACAGATTCAAAGGGCAGTCAGCTAGGTGCTCTGTCAAGAAAGGGGCAAGGGATTAGAGCCACCAGAAACAAAACTATACGCTAAGGAGAGTAATTTTTTTATACTATCACCTCAGAGAAGGAAGCCTTAATTCAGCCAGGGGACGGGAAAGATACTTGACTGAGATATTAACCAACCTTGTGGTACTTTATATGGACAGGAAAAAAAAAATAAGCGTGCTTTTGCAAATCAAGGTGCAAAGTTTCTTTAAGAAAACAGTTTCTAGAATTTGGGACAGCAGGATGGTTTAGAAGAAAAAGGACCAGCTTTGAACCCAGACGTTCCTGAGTATGAATCTAGCACTGCTAGCTCCTAGTTGTACACCCTTGACCACGTTGTTCGGTCCTTGTGGGCCCCACCTTTCTCCTTGTAAATGTCCGCAGGACTATTGCGAGGATTAGAGAGGATACGTGGGATGCATCTGGCACGAGCCTGGCATCATCATCATTATTATCGTGCAATGTTGTTGTTTCCATTGTGATTGGACTTGAAAATAAGGATTCAGAGTTAGAGTGAATTGACTTGTGTGATTTTTCCACAGTAAGGATATTATTCTGCTTCTATAGCCGGTTTCATCCGGCAGGGAAATTCTAACTACTTGGTAGTGGATGCCTTGAGTGCTGCGGGGAGAATTCTGAAGCTTCTCAGCAGGAAAAAAATATCATGAGTGTAGCAATGGAGGTACGGTTACAGTGACTACACAAATGTCAGGTACAGACTGTCTCTGCTCTAGGCCAGGTGGGTGTTAGGAAAGAGGACACAGGCATTGAGCCCCAACTTTGTGCCCAATGTTTCCTCCATCACTGATGGGGGAGAGTAGAGAAACAGCAAACATTTCTTCTTTCACAGCAAACATTTTCTTGGCACCGAACTAGCTCTTGGCAGGACCTCGGTAGCTCGTGGGATGGACTGTGGAAGGTGTCAACTGGGAGGAAGAAAGAGCAGTGGAGAAAGTTCAGGAAGAGGTTGGGAAAGGAACAACCTAGGTTGGATATGTCGTGTGTATCTTGACAGGTGCTTCCTGCCATCCCTAGCACTTGGTCAGCTGTGATGCTTTCCATTTCACGGGTTGAAGGCTTCTTAGTGCCCCTGTGAACTCCTGGAATAAGCCGAGTGTTGGGACAAAAGTCAACTTGAAATTAAGCTCTCCAGGTATGGATATGATCTGGGGCCAATTTTCTCAAGAAACCCCAGAGGTCTGGGGTCAGCGGATTTAGACTAGCAAGAGGCCACATGGCTGTCACTAAGGTTCAGATGCTCTAGAAATATTGCTGCGTCAGGGAAGTCAATTACAAGGCGGGCTCTTATAGAAAAACGGATGCAAAGGGACATGATTTGGAAAAGGCTCCCTGAAGGGATCGTGATCATGAAAGCATGGAATTAGAGATTGTGCGCACTTTGAGGTTTTTCTCGAGCAACTGGCAAAATACAGAAAAATGGTACTTAGTGTCGATTCAATATTTTCTACTGAGAACGTTGACAGACAATAGCTCCCCCTGTCCCGTGTTAGAAATCCGTCAGGCTGATCCTCCGTCTTTCACAGGTAGAAATTACAGTTTTGAACATTTCAGCCACGCAGGCCGTACTGAGAGTGTGGGCTGCCAGCATGGCCCCCATAAACTGATGGCACAGTTGGTCACCCTGCTCAAAACCTGTCAGCCAGGCCCTCAGGTTCTCCCAGGCCAGGTTGCTAATGGAATCTTTGGTACATCTTTTCTAAAGCCTCATTTCCTAAGTGTTGCCTTTTCAGGTATAATTACTTGCTAAAGACGACATTTTTCTTTTGCAAGTAAGTGGCCTAGGATGAGTATGTGAAACCTCCCATTTGAATAAGTGCATCAATTTAGTACCTTGAAGTAAACAAGGTTAATGAATTGATGCGTTCGGTGGAGTCCCTGAACGTAATTAAATTCAAACGTTACCCAGGAGGGAGTCATGTTGCTGACCGTCTTCCACAAGGACAGCACCAGGGAAAATTGCAGCCTACAGACTAATTATTAAATCTTAGCTCTTCACAGGGAGAAACAATGGATTAACCATTTTAAATCACATTGAAAGCTCAGGGGTGCTTTGCATTTCTGTCATAAATATTCACCCAGCACTCCAGTTTTGCCATGCTCGTTAGAGCTAGGGTTTCTTTGTCCATGAAACCACACAGAGGAAACCTATTTTCTATGTCCCCGTATTTCTCCAGGCTACATCATTGTGCCCGGAGTTGTTTTTTGGGTTTTTTTTTTAATTTAGAAAAAGCATTTTTTCTTATCTTGGGCTCCTGAATTGATTGTGAAATCTCCATTCCCTTTCCCTTCTCTCCATCTTGAGAGTCCCCACTGAATGTCTAGTCAATGTGTCACAAATATAGCATTCTTAGCTAGCAGGCAGAATCCACCATTTTTCTACTCTTTCACTCTGCTTTTAGACTCCTATCGACATAACTGCCACCAAGGCCGTTAAAATCTCTAAGGCCCCATAAAGACAACTCACCATTGCTACTGCTGGCCTGGGCGCTGCCTGCAGCCATTGCCCCCTATTCATGCTGTACCAGCAACGCTGGAAGTTGAAGCGCTTGTGCCCTCTCATCCTCTAAGACTGGGGTTCTCAGATTTAGCAAATAAAATTACAGATAAGCAACAAGTAAATGTTTCATGGAAGTATGTCCTAAATATTTCATGCACATACTTAATACTAAAAGAATAATTTGTTGTTTATCTGAAATGCAAATTTAACTGAATATTCCGTATTTTATCTGGCAGCCCCATCTAAGACACATAAAATGTATGTTTCATCCTCACAACAGTATCGTAAACTAGTTATTATTATTATTACTATTGTTGTTGTTGCTGTTGCTATTGTCCCCATTTTATTGAAGAGGAAACTGAAGCTCAGCAAGGTTTTCTAATTAGTATAATGCCTCTCTGTTAGTAAGTGCCAGGGGCATCTGATTTCCGTCTCATGCTCCTAAATACTCTCTCTGATGTTCAACCCCTCTTCTGTACTGCTGCATTTATCATGTCTGCTACATGGAGTTCCATCCACATTGTCCAGCACATAGATGAGTGGAATTTTGAATTAAGAAAGCCAAATCTTGGTATGTCAGTCCAAAAGTAATCTATATTTGCTATAGATTGCACACCTAGGTGAGGTAGGCTTTAGTTTCCAGGGGAACCGGCTTACCTGAGTATCAAAAATGTGAAAAGACCTTATCTTTTTTTTAATATGCACCCATTTTGGAACCTCTATCTCTTACCCCTTTGATCAATGTGCCACAAATCCTATCATCCAATTCCATGGGCTTCATACACTGTCTCACCTGACTGGGAGATTGCCTAACCAATAAATCACCTCACCTGCTATTTCTACCTGCCTCCTGGCTGCCTGCTTTTTTTGCCCACTTGTAATGCTATCCAAAGATGGCCCTGCTGCTAATAACAGAATTTTCTACCCTCTCTTTTTCAATAACTAATAGACAGATGAGCCCAGTATCTGTCCTGGCCAGCTATTGGTTGTGGCCTTTTTGAATGAACCAAGAGAAACAATGCTTCACACTAAAGAGATCATTAAAATAATCTATTTTGAAGTCATCCACTTAGAGAGAGAGGTTTATATGCCCCTTAGTGAACAGGGACCCACTTCTTTTCATCCGATTGCATTCTGAGACACATGCACATGTGTTAGACCCGAAATGGGACCTCTTCTAAGAAGAACCGAAGAAGGCTGGAGCAGAGAAGTCCCTTATTTGTATCTCTACTATATTTCACATAGTTTTTGTTATACTGAATCCTTTTGATTCAATCTGTTTCTGAAAACCAATGGTGTGCTGACCTGTGTTATTACAAAACATATCTTTTTAGCAACTATAGGCTGAAAGAAACTTTTAGTGCCTTGAGTGCTTCAAAATATAATCTGCACACAGTTATATTAAATGGGGTCTTGAGCTCTGGAAAGACTTTTCCTCCTGCAAGGATTCTCCATTTGTAGATAGCAACTACCTTAAACAGATCATCTGCCTAAATAGAACATGACCTGGGACATAACATTCCTTTCCATCAAAGAACCTTATGCTCCCAGATGGCAGGAGCTTATCATATTTTTTCCAAAATATGTTAAAACAGGGTTGCAAATTAATTTCTAGTCACTTCCTGAAGCACTAAGTCGAGGAGATGACTCAGGTTACATTGGGGCTCTGGAAACATTTTCATGAGGGATCAGCCATGTTTCCCATGGTCGCATGTTTGGCAAGAAGGACACACACGCCTTGTATTGAATATGCCTGTATTAGAAGCATATATTGATCACATGAGACAGGAAATTAACTTCAGATTCCTGGGATGAGGCAGTAGTATTTATAGCTAGCATAGACAGCTTCTGACTAATTGACCAGGACACATGCTAAGCAGAGAAGCACCGCTGCTCCTCCCTAGTACCTTACCGTCTCCATCCAAAAGGATTTGCTAAGCTCTTAATTGTGCGTGTGTTTGCGCAGAGTTGTGAAAGAACCACAGCGACCTCACCTTCAAGCTGCATACAATCTTAGTTTAGAAAAACATTATGATAGTGTGTTAAAGCATGTGGAGGGCTCAATGTCTTTTCCCTTCCATATCATATTGTATCAAAAGAGACCCATCTTTAAATTGCTTGAACCACCATCCCAAATTTATAAAGTTCTTAGTGTAATACTCTTTTAATTTTATTTATCAATATACTTCTGCCTGGGAATCAGATGTTTTTCCAGGGGCTGTCACAAGATAGATTCAACTGACAGCCAAATCAAACTCAGATCACCACTGCCATCCAGGTGACAAGTTATATCTAATTAAAAAAAAAAAAGAGCCAAGCTCCTGCCTGAGATTTTTTTCCTTCAGGATGAATTTCCCTAAGAAGCTCCTCTGTCCTCATGCAAACAGGCTTCTCATGAGTTGTTCAAACAAGGCCGGACAGGTGTTAGTTCCATTTAGACCTCTACTGGGATCCCTGGGCAGAATTTCCATAATCAACCGGATGAGGCTCAGAATGGGTAATCAGTTGGTTATCTGTGACTCCCATACGCATCCAGAAAACTGTAGCATGATTATATTAGCCAGGTGACTTCCAGGCAATTTTTTTTTTTTTTTGGCCACGTGGCTTGTGGGATCTAAGTTCCCCTACCAGGGATTGAACCCAGGCCACAGCAGTGAAAGCCTGGAATACAAACCACTAGGCCACAGGGAACTCCCCCAAGCAATTTCTTTAATATCCTTGAAGATTCCCAGAAATGGGCCTGGGTAATTTCTAGTTCATATGACTCTATGGATAAGACAACGCCAGCACTTCTGCAGTATTGAGTATGATGAAGAAAATATTGTCTACTCTTCAGTAACCCTCTGGAATCTAATAGCACCAGGGTCACAGGGAGCAACCTAGCCTGATAATAGGTGTACCTTTCTCCCCTTTAATGGTGCCAAAGGCAGAGTCAGTATTTCTAGTTGAGTTGGGCGTATCCTGTACGATGGTACTGGGAGAAAGAGTGGGTCAGGGCTGAATGGCATCTCAGACCTCACTCACCAAGCCATGTGTTCAATCCGAGTCCGCACTGGCCCAGAAGAACAAGAAAAGTGCCACGTGGGCTAGAGGTAGCTCAGGTTAAGTCATGAGTCTGCGAGTCCTCTGGGTAGATAAATATCTTGGGAGTAGACCCCAAGCCAGATCAACGACCATAGATTTTGAGCAGTACTGCTTCACCACTTCAGAAACCAAAGGGAGATGAGATGGAAAATTAGGTCCATATATTTTGAAAAACCCAGTATTTCTACATTTTTATTGCTTATAACAGAGACCTTCAGAGTGACAGAAGAAGTCGGAATTTAAAGCACTGTTTGCAAGGTTATGGTTTGTTGAGAGCTGTTGTACAAAGCAAAACCAACCCAGACAGAAAACCTGGGTCAGTGTTCCACTCTGCCACTTACAACATTTCTGAGCTTCAGGGTCTTTACCTATAAAACATTAAAACAGAGTCTGCTATACATACTTTAAGAAATATTTTAAAATAACTTTTGTATATCAGTGTTTCATACATTGTAGTTTTTTAAAAATGTAAAGGAATATGATGATCACACTCTAAATTTATATGATGTTAAATTTTTTAATGTTTATTTTATTTCAAATAAGAAAAGTGACTACTTTTAAATAGTACAAACCATTTTCGTATTTCTAATCATCAGGTGACACTGCAGAGAGAGGCACTGTCTCACTCTGACCCCATCAGCAGGCAGAACAGCTCGCTTTCCATTTCTTAGGATAATCCAATTATCAAAATTTGTGCAAGATATCAGGTCATCCCAAAGTGAGATCCATTACGTTCAAGCCTAGAAAACCAAAAACTAAACTACAAAACAAAGGAAAGTATGTTTAATTCATAGAATGAGAAAAGAATTTTTTCCTTAATCATGGGCTATAATAAAAGCAAGCACTGAAAAAGGCGAAAAGCTCTCAAAAAACATCACATTCCAGCAAAGCAAAGATACTCAACTAATAGTCTCTCTCTGCAATATGTGCTATTTCATGCTCTGTATTTCATTAGTAATGATACGTTTTAAGAAATGACTTAATACAAACAATGCCAATCCTCAGTGTCTTTCCCAGGATGATACAAGCCGTACCACACCCCTCAACTTCATTTTTGTTTGTTTTAGGCAGATGTTTGTCACCTGTATAATGAAACAATTTCTTTACTAATAAAATTTACATTTGATCTTAAACTAGCCATACAGAGAAGGTTAAACTGAAAATGAGGTGGGGTGGGGTGGGGATTTGACCTTGAGAAGTTCTCATTTTCTTTTCAAAGTTCTGGAAGGCCATCCATGGGATGTGATTTGCGGTATGTTTTAAGAAGATTTAATTGGGAACAGTGCATAAAGGAGGCTGAAGGAAGAGAAATTGGAGATAGTTAATTATTGCAAAGTAACATATTGGTGGGTTAGAAAGCCAATAAACAAAAAAGAAAGGCTATTACAACGGTCCAAGGGCTCATTTATTCATTTGTGAAGTATTTTGAGTTCTTGAATATGCCAGTTATGAGCTAGACACATAATGTTGAGGAAAACACTAGCAGGGTAATGGTCAAATAATCATATATATAATTCAGTGTATAGTGACAGATATAGATGAGTTCTATAAATGTGAGGGAATATGTTTTTAGAAAGTCATAAAGGATACTAACAAGAGTTATGGATCGGGCAAGGCATCTCTGATGAAGTGACATCCAAGCCAAAATAAAAGTAGTTGAAGGAACTAAATAGGTAAAATAGCAGGGAATAGGTACAGGGAAAGAGGTTGAAAAAATATTTCAAGTAGTGCAAACATCAAGTGCAAAGGCCCTGTGGCAATAGCAAGTGATTGAAACAAGTAAGTATGGCTAAGTTTGGAGAACAAGAGAATGAACAGAAAACAAATAGATAATACACATGAAATATGTCAGGTGGTGGCTAAGTATATGGAAGAAAAATAAAGAATAAGAAGAACAGATAGTGATCAGGCAATGAAGGTAACGTTTGAGCAGAGACCTCATAGATGGAGGCATGTGGATAGCTGTGCATAGACCTTTCCAAGCAAAAGAATCATCCAGTTACCTGAAGTGAGAGCCTGCTGGGGGATTTTAGGAAAAGAAAAGATACCACTCTAGCTGCTGTGGAGTGAGAAAGAGGGAGAACATTGGAAATGAGGCCAGAGAAATAGTAAGGGACATAGATTACTATTCTGCGTGAAATTGAAAGGTATTGGAAGATATTTTGCAGAAGAATCTCATAATCTGGCTTACATATTTAAAGGACTGTTGTGTGAGGGCAGAAGTGGATACAGTCATTGGCTTAGGTAGAGGGAGAGGTCAAGGATGACTCCTAAGCATCTGACTCATGCACCTGGAGAGCAGTGGTATCATTCCTGCAGATCAGCAATACTGGAAGAGGACCAAGCTTTCTGAACAGATAGCAGAGGAGTCACTGAAAGGAAGGAGAGCATGAAACGAATCTTGGACATTTGAGTTTGAGGTGCTTTGTGACATCCAAGAAGAGATGCCACACTGGGAGTTATCAGTGAACAGAGGGTAATTGTGTGTGTAGAATAGATTGCCTAAGGCAGCGGCCCCCAACCTTTTTGGCATCAGGGACCAGTTTCGTGGAAGACAATTTTTCCACGGACCGGTGGGGAGGGGCAGAGGGGTGTTGGTTCAGGCAGTAATGTGAGCGATGGGGAGCGGCAGGTGGAGCTTCGCTCACTCGCCCACCGCTCACCTCCTGCTGTGCAGCCCGGTTCCTAGCAGAACTCGGATTAGTACCTGTCCGCGGCCCGGGGGTTGGGGACCCCTGGCCTAAGGAGAGAGAATACACTGAGAAGGCAGAGGGCCTAAGACCAGTCCTGAACAATACTGACATTCAGTGGTGGAACAGAGGCAAATAATAATCATGGTAACAGGAAAAATAATGCATAAATGTAGGAAGAGAAGGAGGAAAAACCAAAGCGGCAGCATTTATTGAGTGCTTATCATATTTCAGGCACAGATCTTCACGCCTCGCATGTATTAACTAACCTTCACAACAACCTTATCAGGGTTTTTTTCACTCTTCTTATTTCAATTCAAATTATTGAAATTTGACTAGGGTATAAATTTCCATTGCCAGCTCTGTATCAATTTTCCTCAGTCATTTGTGATTCAAGTTGTTCTTTATTTCAGGAAATGTTTGCATTATTCATATCTTTAGACATTTTTGCTGTTATTCCATATGTGCTGAGCTCTCTGCTCTCTGTATCTTCTGTCCCTATTTGTCATCCACATCTATTTCTTTTTCTGAGATTATTGCTGTATCTTTGTGGATGTTTCTCTTTCAGTTTATAGGATTAATTTCTGTAAGCC